>NC_038254.2:33720540-33908442 GCF_000004515.6 Glycine max
GCCCTAAGCAATAACATTCATGTGGCTCCGAAAAAGGGTGAGAATGGAGGATTGCCTTGAGGGTCCTCACTTAGGCAATCATGAAACTCATCTCCAAACTCGAAAATGGAGGACACATGAACTGCCCTAAGCAATAACATTCATGTGGCTTCGGAAAAGGATGAGAATGGAGGATTGCCTTGAGGGTCCTCACTTAGGCAATCATGAAACTCAGCTCCAAACTCGAAAAAGGAGGACAATTGAACAGCCCTAAGCAATAACATTCATGTGGCTCCGGAAAAGGGTGAGAATGAAGGATTGCCTTGAAGGTCCTCACTTAGGCAATCATGAAACACAAATCCAAACTCGAAAGTGGAGGACACATGAACATCCCTAAGCAATAACATTCATGTGGCTCCGAAAAAGGGTGAGATTGGAGGATTGCCTTGAGGGTCCTCACTTAGGCAATCATGAAACACAGCTCCAAACTCGAAAATGGAGAACACATGAACAGCCCTAAGCAATAACATTCATGTGGCTCCGGAAAAGGGTGAGAATGGAGGATTGCCTTGAGGGTCCTCACTTAGGCAATCATGAAACTCAGCTCCAAACTCGAAAATGGAGAACACATGAACAGCCCTAAGCAATAACATTCATGTGGCTCCGAAAAGGGGTGAGAATGGAGGATTGACATGAGGGTCCTCACTTAGGCAATCATGAAACTCAGCTCCAAACTCGAAAATGGAGAACACATGAACAGCCCTAAGAATTAACATTCATGTGGCTCCGAAAAAGGATGAGAATGGAGGATTGCCTTGAGGGTCCTCACTTAGGCAATCATGAAACACAGATCCAAACTCGAAAGTGGAGGACACATGAACAGCCCTAATCAATAACATTCATGTTGTTCCGAAAAGGGGTGAGAATGGAGGATTGCCTTCAGGGCCTCACTTAGGCAATCATGAAACACAAATCCAAACTCGAAAGTGGAGGACACATGAACATCCCTAAGCAATAACATTCATGTGGCTCCGAAAAAGGGTGAGAATGGAGGATTGCCTTGAGGGTCCTCACTTAGGCAATCATGAAACACAGCTCCAAACTCGAAAATGGAGAACACATGAACAGCCCTAAGCAATAACATTCGCCCCAGTGTAAGGCTTTGAGGTACAATCGTTGTCTTTCGTCATGACCTTGTAGCAAGGAACCTTTTGGGTGAGAACTTCTAATCTGCCCCTAAGTTCGTTTGAGGTTTATGCATGGTGCCTTTCATTGCCCCAGTGTAGGGCTTAGAGGTACAATCGTTGTCTTTCGTCATGACCTCGTAGCAAGGAACCTATTGGGTGAGAACTTCTAATCTGCCCCTAGGTTCGTTTGAGGTTTATGCGTGGGGCCTTTCATTGCCCCAGTGTAGGGCTTAGAGGTACCAATTGTTGTCTTGTTTTCACAACCTCGCAGTGAGGAAGAACGAAAGATGCAGTTGATTCTTGCATAAAGAATTTTCCAAGGACGAGAAATAGTTGAAGGATCTTTCAGTTGATGGATTAAGTCAAATGACTCCTATGTAGAAGCAAGATGTTTTGATGTCTTGATGATGCTAAAGGATCAAGTGCTTCTAAGTTTTACTCAAGACAAGAATCCAAGAAAATCAAGATATATGATCAAGTTGATCTCTAGAATCTTTAGGAAGAAGTTTCCAAATTGAAAATACAAAAGGTTTGACCAAAGAATTCTATCATTTCAAATTGAGATTTTCTCTATGGTAATCGATTACCGGCAGTTGAAAATGTTTATCACAGTCACTAGAAATTTGAATTCAAAATTTATAATGTGTAATTGATTACCAGAGGGGATTTTCAGAAAATAATTGGCAAGAGTCACACCTATTCAAATTTTTTATGAATGACCATCAAAGGTGACTTGGAAACACGAACTTAAAGGGAGTTTTCATTGCCCAAAAAGTTTTATCCTCTTAAAAGATTAAGAGTTTTTCTGAACTGAAATGTTTTATCCTCTCAAAAAGATTCCTTGGTCAACCACTTGCATATTCAATAAAGATATTTGATTGATCTTCATTGTACAATCCATCTCTTTTAAGAGAGACCTCTTCTTCTCTTCTTCTTATTTCTGAAAAGGGATTAAGAGACCGTGGGTCTCTTGTTGTAGGGGATTCTTGAACACAAGGGAAGGGTTGTCCCTGTGTGCATTATTAATCCGAAAAGAGAGAGTGAAAGTTTAATTGGGGAATAGTCTTTGTATCTTAATTTAACCCCCTTTTTCTTAAGGTAACCGAGGCCATGTGTCTAACATCCTATTCTTGATAACTCAGTTCTCTCTAAAAGACAGACTTTCCGGAATGATAAAATGAGGTCACATGGACGTCTTGAAAACACAATCAATCAAATGCTTCTTTTTTTTTGAACTCTTTTTATTTATTTATTTTGAAACTTATTGGTTTTGAACTTTACTCGTTGTTTTACGGCACCCCCACCAATGTGCAAGACGAGTAATCTCTTATTGAACGGTCTTGGAAGTCCAAACTCAGGAGCACAGGTTGCTTGAGCAAACAGACCAATGGCTTGCACCCACATTCCGGTGAAAGTTGAATAAGCAAAGATGCGTTTGTGAGAGGATGAGGGACAAAGATATCAACTTTATCCATTTCATTTAACATTGTAACTGTGGTTTACAATAATGGTACAAACTTGAAAATCCTGATGGGTTATTAGAGACATCTACCAACAGCTTTCAAAATTTCCCCATGTGTGGCATCTCTTGTCAATGTCAGGATTTACACACGATTCTCCTCAAATTTCAGCCAGCCCGCATCAATTAGACCTTGCACCTTACGCTTCAGGCCCCTACAATGCTCAATGGAATGCCCCGAGGCTTCTCCATGACAAGCACCACGTTGCGTTCGAGTCGTATTCTCGGAGAAATGGAGGTTGATGAACCTTGGTTAGGGTTATGGCTACCATTGAATTATCAAGTAGATTTGGGAGCAAGTCAGCATAGGACACTGGAATTGGAGTGAATTCTAGGGCTTTCTCGCTGCAAAATTCATTTCTTGGTTGGTGTTTTGGTTTACGCTAAAGGTGGTGTTTGTCATTGGAAGTGCGGTAGGTAGGCTTTGTGGTTGATTTTAGGGATGGCCTTTGTGGATAACTGGGCGGTGGGTAAGGAGAAGGTTTGTTTATTGGCTGAGTAATGACATTGTTGGGTTGGTGGGAAACTTGGCTGTATAGGAATGGCAGTCACAGCATGGTCCTCTCCCTCATTCTCACCCTCTTCATTTGCCCTAGTTTTTTATTTTTGCATTTATCAAAGCATGATGATCAGATTTGCCTCTTTTTAGACCCATTTTGATCCTTTCTTTGGTGAATACCATATCATTAAAGCTTGAAGGTGTGTAGCCCATCATCTTTTCATAGTAGAATACTGGTAATGTGTCTACTATCATTGTTATCATTTTTTTCTCCGTCATTGAGGTGCCACTTGAGCTGCCAGGTCTCTCCACCTTTGGGCGTATTCTTTTGAAAGATTCGTGCCCCCTTTTTGCACATGTTCTGTAGTTGCATCCTATCCGAAGACATTATACTGACACTGCCTAACGAAGGCAACCACTAGGTCCTTCCAAGAATGGACTCGGGAAGGTTCCAAGTTAGTGTACCAGGTAACAGCTACCCAGTAAGACTTTCTTGGAAGGAATGTATCAGCAATTCCTCATCTTTTGCGTATGCCCCCATTTTTCGATAATACATCTTTAGATGGTTCTTGGGGCAAGTAGTCCCCTTGTACTTGTTAAAGTCCAGCACCTTGAATTTGGGAGGGGTGATGATATTGGGTACTAGGAACAACTCTCCTAGGTTAGCAAAGGCATAATCTTCACCTCCTTCAATGGCCCTGAGCCTTTCCTCTAGATGATCCAACTTTCCCATTTCTGCCATAGCATGAGGGTTTTTACTTGTCGTGGAATGCAAGAGGTGTAGCTGGGGGCGATACTGAGGGCCTTCCGAAGTGTTTTCAAGGGGTATACCACCAACTGCTTGCCCTTCAGTGGCATATTCGAGCCAAGGCTCGAAGTCGGCTAGATTGTGATGGGGAATTTCATGTGTCTCCCCCATGGTTTAAGAGACATGTGCATGATCAGGTCGGGGTTGCTGGCTCTCAATGGGTATAGGAGTGAAGTTATTAACATTCTTATTGGGAGTGTACGCCACATTGGGTGGCGTATAGTTGAGAGGCAAGCCACATGGCGGGAAGGCATGCTCGTTTTGAATTTGCACATCATGGGGGTCGCCCATACTTCCCAAATCTTTGCCTACCATAGTTGAGGTTGGATGATTCATTTGGTTGAGGCCAGATGGGGGCATCGGATTCACCTTAGCAACAGTGCTGGTAGCGGCAACTGCAACTGCACTGGCTTCCATTATCTTCTTCATGATCATCATGGCCTCCATCGTCATGGCCATTTGCTCTTTCATGGCCTCCATGTCGGCCTTCATCTTCTCTTGTACCTCCTCTACTTCACCCATTACTCTAGCTCTATCACAGGTTCGGTGAGGGCGCCGCAAAGCGCGTTCTTTTCTTTTTTATAACAATGATTAAGTTTTTCTCTTTTTTTTTTTTCAAGGAAAGAATGTAATGAGCAATGCAACCAATGAACATGGATGTATGCGAATGATGCACAGTTGAAGTATTGCGAATTTTTACGCAGGATATGGGGTTGAATCAATTTAGATTTTCAACATGGTCCATGACATCTTCGTCAAGGTGAAACTGGAAGTAACAAGGACATTAACAGTCCTAAATGTGTTTGGCAGTAGACGAAGCAACGATGTAACCCGATCCATCTTTTGCCCCAATTTTTTGCAAGATGGTTACTTCCATGCTTCAACTTGACTCGATGAACCTTTTCGTAAAAGCACGAGCTTGGTTCAACCCTATAACCCAGGGAATGGCAATTTTGATCGCCAATACTTCATCAACAATTCATAGGGATGAAAGACTCGGGAATATGCATGCAATGTATGGAAAATGTAATTATGAGATTGAGATGCCCGAAGAAACATCCTTTCTTAGTTAAACATGCATTAGGTACCATGTTCAATCATTTTGTTTTTAAGTGAAATGGGTTTATGATCCCAACAAGGTTGGCTCATGGTACCGAATATATGCAACTAAGAATGCAGCGTGAATTTTCGTGCTTCCCTTTTTTTGTTTTTGTTTTGTAGAGGAAAATACAAGGATCACGCATGAGCAAACATGAAAACAATTAGTATGCAATTTGTAGATCAAAAATAGTTTGTTGAACACATATGCAAGATGATGCAATGACTCATGCAAAATGGGAATGTGATAACGGACAAATGCAGGAACGATATGTTCATTATGATGCTGAAGAGATGTTTATGTGGTGTATGATATGAATGCATTTACGGACACGAGAGCCTGGAAAATTATCTCTTCTTATTGCGCATTTGGGGGGCGCAGTGCCCCATGTGTGCAGTTAAGAAGATGATATGGATCTTTCGGCTTCCCATGACAAAAGACGAGACCCACATACAACACATGTGTGACGGTATGATGCAGATGCGCATGCATGAAACGGAAAGAAAACAACACAAATGGGTAATTCACACATACAAGACTGCCGAGATCCAACTTTAATGCTACGTTTTGGGCATGATGGCGCCTCAACGTAGTATTAAAAAGGTTACGTATTACTCTAAAGAAACCAAACATCACTAGAAAAACTATAAACTAGTGCTATTTACCAAAAAATGCATGAGAACGAATGGCACGGAGCGTGTTTGCTCTTTGCCCCTATTTGTGAACCTATAGGACAATATCTAGGGGTCTCTAATAACTACTCCCCAACAATTCATAACTCACACGACTGTTTTCTAGACGTATCATCACTCAAGATAATAATATTGTGGCGGTATGGAATACCAGCGACAACACATTATAAAGAGAGAAAGCTCTAGACAAGGTTTCACTATTATCAAGCAAGTCGGAGACCTAGCATGATGATAGATTCACCTCCACTCCTTAAATTCCCATGAACCTGGGTATAGGGCCCATTTTTTACTCAAACCCGTGGGTGCTTAGAATGCAGTGTAAAGAATGCGAAATAGACAACAATTATTTACATTTTACACAGTTCAACAATTGCACACACGAAGTTTCACAAATCCACAATTCCTTAAAATAGGCCTAACTCACAAAAAGGTTCCCAGTGGAGTCGCCAACTGTCGCAACGTGCCCTTCGCGGGCGAGCGAGGGCGAGGCTCACGGGTGCGCTTTCCAAAGGAGGAAAGATGCGCGGAGTCGCCACCAACGTTTATTTGTGGAAAATGTCAGAAAAACCGAAGGAAACCAGTCAAAATAAAAATTCTAAGTTCGGGAGTTGTATTTACGCTTGAGGAAGGTATTAGCACCTCTTACGTTTGTCTCGAAGGACAACAGCCTATTTTTTAGAATTGTGGGATTTGTATTACCTTAACTTTTATTTCTTTTTATTTTTTGAGGTCGACAAAAGCGGGGCTTTTGCTCCTACGTATCCTCCTTTGGAGAGGAAATCAGACCTACGTTGTTCTTTCTTAAGCGTGAATCAAGTGATTCTCTTTACTTGAAAGGTGATCATTTTAAGGTGTTGGACCTTAAAAATGATCCTTTTTACTTGGTAAGAAACTGAAATGATAAACTTCCAAAAACCTATTTTTGTGGACGAGCTTGACTAGGCGAGTTTGATTTTAGCCTTAGTTTCACTTTAGTTATTAGTCAATTCAATAAAGAATGAGAAATCCCAAAGAGAAAACGTCCGATTGATTTTTCGCTTTACTTTACTAAAAGGTATTTTTTTTTATTATATTATTATTTTACCTCTTTTTTGATTTCCAACGTGGTTACGGCACGACCGAACGGTCGGAATTAACGGATGATACAATTTAAATGATCGGTGGGAATTTATTTTATTTTTAGATTAAGCGAGAAATGAATTAAATAAATGGCTTAAGCACGTCAAAAGGGTGTATAAAAAGCAAATGAAAACAAGAATAAAAATACACGAAACAAAATGTGGACCACCACGGGTACATAGAATGAATTGAAAAGTTTGGTTTGAGGTACTTACCCGTTGAAGACTGAAGAAAACGAAGAACGAACGATGAATCTTGAAGAACGGTCGAGAATATTCACGTAATTACTCATGGAAACGTTACGGAAGCGCCTCGGCTTGGATTTTCTTCACGGAAATAATTTTCCTCAGCAATTTCGAGAGAGAGAGAGAAGTGCCAAAGGGGCTGAACCCTTTTCTTCTTCACTTCTCCCCCTATTTATAGCAAAATAGGGGAGAAGCTTGCCACCCAGCTCGCCCAGGCGAGCAAGGTTGCTTCCTCCAGAAGCAACAACCTTCTGGAGGAATCTTCTGGAGGGCCCAAGTGGGCCTGGTTGCTATTTGCACCCCCCTTTTTACTAAATGCACCCCCATCTATTTTTTTGATAATTCTTTTTCCGTAACGTTACGAAACTTTGCGACTTTCGTAACGATACTTATTTTCCTTCCACAAGGTTACGAATCCTTACGGATCATGTATTTACTTTCTTTTAGCTTTCGAAGAAGTTACGGAAACTCACGGATTGCACAAAAACACCTCTTTTCGATTTCCGCCACATTACGGAATTTCACGGATCGCGCAAGCCTGCTTCCTTTTGATTTCTGAGACGTCTCGGGACTTTATTTATTTCATATCATCAAGTAATAATCCCCGGACGAAATTAGGGTATGACAAGCATGGTACCTAATGCACGGTTAACTAAGAAAGGATGTTTCTACGGGCATCTCAATCTCATAATTACATTTTCCATGCATAGCATGCATATTCCCGAGTCATTCATCCCTATGAATTGTTGATGAAGTATTGGCGATCAATTGCCATTCCCTGGGTTATGGGGTTGAACCAAGCTCGCGCTTTTACGAAAAGGTTCATCGAGTCAAGTTGAAGCATGGAAGTAACCATCTTGCAAAAATTGGGGCAAAAGATGGATCGTGTTACATCGCTCCTTCGTCTAATGCCAAACACATTTAGAGCTGTCGATGTCCCTATTACTTCCAGTTTCACCTTGACGGAGATGTCATGGACCATGTTGAAAATCTAAATTGATTCAACCCCATATCCTGTGTAAAAATTCGCAATACTTCAATTGTGCATCATTCGCATACATCCATGTTGTTCATTGGTTGCATTGCTCATTACATTCTTTCCTTGAAAAGAAAAAGAGAACCTAATCATTGTTATAAAAAAGAAAAAAAAAGCATGCTTTACGGTGCCCTCACCGAACCTGTGCTAGAGCTAGAGTAATGAGTAAAGCGGAGGAGGTACAAGAGTAGATGGAGGCCGACATGAAGGCCATGAAAGAGCAAATGGCCGCAATGATGGAGGCCATGATGAGCGTGAAGAAGATAATGGAAGCCAATGCGGTTGCAATTGCCGCTACCAGTGTTGTTGCTAAGGTGAACCTGATGTCCCCATCCGGCATCAACCAAATGAATCATCCAACCTCAGATATGGTAGGCAAAGATTTGGGAAGTACGGGCGGCCCCCATGATGTGCAAATTCAAAACGAGCACGCCTTCCCGCCATATGGCTTGCCTCTCAACTATACGCCACCCAATGTGGCGTACACTCCCAATAAGAATGTCAATAACTCCACTCCTATACCCATTGAGAGCCAACAACCCCGAACTGATCATGCACATGTCCCTTAAACCGTGGGGGAGACATATGAAATTCCCCATCACAATCTAGCCGACTTCGAGCCTTGGCTCGAATATGCCACTGAAGGGCAAGCAGTTGGTGGTATACCACTTGAAAACACTTCGAAAAGCCCTCAGTATCACCCCCACCTACACCTCTTGCATTCCACGACAAGTAAAAACCCTCATGCTATGGCAGAAATGGGAAAGTTGGATCATCTAGAGGAAAGGCTCAGGGCCATTGAAGGAGGTGAAGATTATGCCTTTGCTAACCTAGGAGAGTTGTTCCTAGTACCCAATATCATCACCCCTCCCAAGTTCAAGGTGCTGGACTTTAACAAGTACAAGGGGACTACTTGCCCCAAGAACCATCTAAAGATGTATTATCGGAAGATGGGGGCATACGCAAAAGATGAGGAATTGCTTATACATTCCTTCCAAGAAAGTCTTACTGGGGTAGCTGTTACCTGGTACACTAACTTGGAACCTTCCCAAGTCCATTCTTGGAAGGACCTAGTGGTTGTCTTCGTTAGGCAGTGTCAGTATAATGTCTTTGGATAGGATGCAACTACAGAACATGTGCAAAAAGGGGGCACGAATCTTTCAAAAGAATACGCCCAAAGGTGGAGAGACCTGGCAGCTCAAGTGGCACCTCAATGACGGAGAAAAAAATGATGACAATGATAGTAGACACATTACCAGTATTCTACTATGAAAAGATGATGGGCTACACACCTTCAAGCTTTGATGATATGGTCTTCACCGAAGAAAGGATCAAAGTGGGTCTAAAAAGAGGCAAATCTGATCATCATGCTTTGATAAATGCAAAAAAAAAAAAAAACTAGGGCAAATGAAGAGGGTGAGAATGAGGGAGAAGCCCATGCTGTGACTGCCATTCCTATACAGCCAAGTTTCCCACCGACCCAACAATGTCATTACTCAGCCAATAACAAATCTTCTCCTTACCCACCGCCCAGTTATCCACAAAGGTCATCCCTAAATCAACCACAAAGTCTGTCTACCGCACTTCCAATGACAAACATCACCTGTAGCACAATCCAAAAACACCAACCAAGAAATGAATTTTGCAGCGAGAAAGCCTGTAGAATTCACCCCAATTCCAGTGTCCTATGCTGACTTGCTTCCATATCTACTTGATAATTCAATGGTAGCCATAACCCTAGCCAAGGTTCATCAACCTCCATTTATCTGAGAATACGACTCGAACGCAACGTGTGCTTGTCACGGAGAAGCCCCGGGGCGTTCCATTGAGCATTGTAGGGCTCTAAAGCGTAAGGTGCAAGGTCTAATTGATGCGGGCTGGCTGAAATTTGAGGAGAATCGCGTGTAAATCCTGACATTGACAAGAGATGCCACGCATGGGGCAATTTTGAAAGATATTGTTAAATGTTTCTAATGACTCATCAAGATTTTCAACTTTCACCAGAATTGAGTGCAAGCCATTGGTCCATTTGCTCAAGCGACCTGTGCTCCTGAGTTTGGACTTCCAAGACCATTCAATCAGAGATTACTCGTCTTGCACGTTGGTGGGGCTGCCGTAAAACAACGTGTTAAGTTGAAAACAAATAAGTTTCAAAATAAAAAAAAAGGCAGTTGATTGACTGTGTTTTCAAGACGTTCACGTGACCTCATTTTATCGTTCCGGAAAGTCTGTCTTTTAGAGAGATGTGAGTTATCAAGAATAGGATGTTGGACAAATGGCCTCAGTTACCTTAAGAAAAAAAAGGGTTTGAATTAAGATACAAAGGCTATTCCCCAATTAAACTTTCACTCTCTCTTTTTGGATTAACAATGCACCCTTAACATGAATTACTCAAAAGACAATTCAAAATAAACTTCTTTAAAGCAAAAGATAAATAACAATAAATAAAAGAAGTTTAAGGGATGAGAGGAATGCAAACTTGATTTATACTGGTTCGGCCACTTCCCGTGCCTACGTCCAGTCCTCAAGCAACCCACTTGAGATTTTCCACTCTCTTTGTAAAACTCCTTTTACAAAGTCTGAACCACACATGGACAACCCTTCCCTTGTGTTCAAGAATCCCCTACAACAAGAGACCCACGGTCTTTTAATCCCTTTTCAGAAATAAGAAGAAGAGAAGAAGAAATCTCTCTTAAAAGAGATAGATTGTACAATGAAGATCAATCAAAATTCCTTATTGAATATGTAAGTGGTTGACCAAGGAATCTTTTTGAGAGGATAAAACATTTCAGTTCAGAAAAACTCTTAATCTTTTTGAGAGGATAAAACTGTTTGGGCAATGAAAAGTCTTTTTAAATTCGTGTTTCCAAGTCACCTTTGATTGTCATTCATAAAACATCTGAATAGATGTGACTCTTAGAAATTATTTTCTGAAAATCCCCTCTGGTAATCGATTACAAGACTTGTGTAATCGATTACAGGCTTTAAAATTTGAATTAAAACGTTCAATAAACTGCTGGTAATCAATTACCATCCATGTATAATCAATTACACGTTATAAATTTTGAATTCAAATTTCTAGTGACTGTTATAAACATCTTCAGCTGCTGGTAATCGATTACCAGAGAGAAAATCTCAATTTGAAATAATAGAACTCTTTGGTCAAACCTTTTGTTTTTTCAATTTGGAAACTTCTTCCTAAAGATTCTAGAGATCAACTTGATCATATATCTTGATTTTCTTGGATTCTTGTCTTGAATAAAACTTAGAAGCACTTGATCCTTTAGCATCATCAAGACATCAAAACATCTTGCTTCTACATAGGAGTCATTTGACTTAATCCATCAACTGAAAAATCCTTCAACTATTTCTCGTCCTTGGAAAATTCTTTTTGCAAGAATCAACTGCTTATTTCATTCTTCCTCACTACGAGGTTGTGAAAACAAGACAACAATTGGTACCTCTAAGCCCTACACTGGGGCAATGGAAGGCACCATGCATAATCCTCAAACGAACCTAGGGGTAGATTAGAAGTTCTCACCCAATAGGTTCCCAGCTACAAGGTCATGACGAAAGATAACAATTGGTACCCCAAAGCCTTACACTGAGGCAATGAGGGGCATCGTGCATGAGCCTCAAGTGAACATAGGGGCAGATCAAAAGTTCTCACCCGTTGATATTTTTAAACAAGAAAAAAAGGGAGACAAGCCTTGGAATTTCAATAGATTGATTAAACGTCAAACGGCTCCATTGTCGTCACTCCAAAATGGTCAAGTGACTAAATTAAACAGAATATACACTCTGAGGGAGTTCCCGGAGAGATTTACAAAAGATAGGATAAGGTTGCATGAATTATCACCTTTTTCAAAAGGACAGTCAATCTTTGTTTTCCAAAAAAATTAAATCAAAATCAAAATCACAAAATAGGTAAAGAATGTCATGAACATTGTACAACTTTCCATTGCATTGCATTGTTTCATATGAGGTCAGCATTACTAAATCTCACGACAAAGGTTGCATGCGTCTGCATCCCTAAAAATCATGTTAACTGCATAGATTTCATACATCTCGTGTCCAATCTTTTTGGATGACCGGCCCTCTCGATGAGTCGATCTCTTGCTTTCTCATAAAGGTGGACCCTTGGGTACTAGTACCTATCACCTTTAGAGGACTATATGTCCTCGCCATCAGACGACTGCACATCCTCACCTGCAGAGGGCTGCACGCCCTCGCCTTTAGAGGGCTACGCGTCCTCATTTTCAGTGTGCTCCATATCCACACCTTAAGAGAATATAAAGTCCTTTGCCCTTAGATGCTTCACCGAGACTTGCGCTCCGGTTAAGGGGCCAGTAGTTTCCTTTTATCAGTTCTTGGGCCACCCCCTGATATTGGAGGGCGACCAACTGTGCAAGCACATCCAGAGAGGGAGGCTATCACTCATACCGGGGCAAGATCTCCCCCGTGCCGCTGCAAAAAGACGAGTGCGGATCATGCGCACCAACATGACCACTCTTACATGGATATGGATGACGTTGCTATTTAGCAACATTCTGCCCAGCGACCATAACGCCAATCTCCCCCTGCAGATGTATCAGTTGGTCTGTGCCATCATGACATAGGTAAGTATGCACATGGCTCAATTGATTTCTGATGTCATCTATTGTTTGCAAGGATCGCGCCCACAAGATGCCCAATGGACCTGAAGAAGTCCAACAGGGCCCTGGGGTTTCCAGCTCTGGTTACGGGCCTCTGTCAGTCCTACAGGGTGCCCGTTCCCCCAACGAGGTCATGCCATCGTGACATAGGTAAGTATACATATGGTTCAACTGATTTCTGATACCATCTATTGTTTGCAGGAATCGCATCCACAAAGACACCCAGTGGACCCGGAGCATCCCAACAGGGCCCTGGGGTTTCCAGCTCTGGTTACGGGCCTCTGTAGTCCTACAGGGTGCCCGTTTCCCCCGGCAAGGTCACGTCATCATAGGTAAGTATGCACATCGCTCAACTGATTTCTGATTTCATCTATTGTTTGCAGGGATCGCGCCTACAAGACACCCAGTGGACCCGAAGAAGTCCAACAGGGTCTTGGAGTTACCAAGCTCTAATTACGGGCCTCTCTCAGTTCTACAGAGTGCCTGTCGCCCCCGACAAGGTCATCAGGCCCCCTACTAATCGAGTTTTCATCAAGAAGTACTGTGTCCCCTGGCAAGCACAGGGCGAAATACCACAACAGCCTGGGGATGGCCGGCAGCGGGCAACAGACGCACCGCCATCACCTCTAGAGTTCACCTCAGCTCATCCACAAAAAGGTTAGAGCATTGCTTACGACCCATGGCCGACCGATAGGCGACCAAGTCCAAAGCCAAAGGTAAGCAAAGTACTAGGTCCATGACCGACAAGCCATCATGCGTCCAGCTCAAGACGTTAAAGAAGCGCTACTAGGAGGCAACCTAGTACCTTTTAAATCTCTGCTTGTTATTTGATCACTTTTGTTTCTAAAGTCATAGCAGGACACACCTATTTGCTCATGATCCTAGGAATTTAAATAAAACAAGCACAAGCTCGGAAGGTAGTCATACCTCACAAAAAGAAATATATATATATGTATGTTTAGGTAGAAAGATACCTTGAATACTTCACAAAATATATCTATGTATGTTTAGGTAGCAAGATACCTTGGATATGCATGTATATAGCAAAAATATCTCACAAAACATATATATGTATGTTTAGGTAGCAAGATACCTTGGACACGCATGTATGTAGCAAAATACCTCACAAAAATATATGTATGTTTAGGTAGCAAAATACCTCATGAAAAAAAAAAGAGGGCGAGCAAGAAAAGAATAAGAAGAAAAAAAAATAAAAAGAAAAATAATAAAAAAAATATATAATAATAATAATAAAAAGTTGTCTAGCTAAAAAACAACATGCTTGTGAAAAGACATAATTTCCAACTTTTCTTTGAAAGATTTTACTGATCTTAACCAGTTTTTGAAAAAAAATGTTTGTACACATTTGAAGGGTAAATGCTGTGAAAAGTTTTTCGAACACCCAAGATAGACTCGGATGAATGCACAAATTGATAGAAGAACATATTTTGGAAATACTGGGTTGACTTAAAATAGGGAAAATAAATCCTGAGCCCTAGTGTCACATGACCATAAAAACTTGATGCTTGAGTGTCCACATGGGTGCATGCATGACCAGTTTTGCATAAAATTTCCTAATCATCATTTGTTGCATGTGTATCATGGGAATAATGTGGGGACATCCCCTTTATCCCCGAACCGCTGGCCAAATCCTGACATGTATCATGACCAGCCGTTCTACAAGCCTTGAGCAAAAATCCTAACTCACCATAATCCTTACCCTCGGAAGAAAACACAAAGAGAAGGAAAACTCCCAATCCAAGAAAGGGAGAAGACACAAAAAAAGAAGAGAGAATTCCCAATCCAAGAAAGGGAGAAGACACAAAAAAAGAAGAGAGAATTCCCAATGAAAGAGTGGGAGAAAGCAAAATAAAAAATAAAAAAGAGAAAGGAAAATTCTCGATCAAGGATCGGAAGAAAACAGAAGAAATATGCAGAAAGGTCTTCGGACCAGAAAATATCTGAACAATACAGAATTGTCACCAAGTAAACAAAAAAGAAAGGAAACCACGACCCAAAGTGGCCATCTCCCTTTGATTGCCAACCAAAATCCTGTGCGCTAGCAACTTTCTTGCCACGCACTAAACAAAAACAGAAAAGGAAAAGGCGGAAACACTCAAAGCCAAATTTCCCACCAAAAAAAACAAACCATTCCCAAGAAAAAGTCTTATTGACCCATGATCACGCATGTAATCTTTGATTTGATAGGAAATGATTTGCAAAATCAAGTCATGACATATCTATGGTTTGAAATTAGGATAAAACACTTACCTGTGTGAAATTGATACACTTTGAGTGATTTTCTCCTATCTTTGTTGGACCCAGTGTTTCCTCTAAATGGTCATTTAGAAATGAAATGCTAACATCCAAAATCTCATTTACGGTTATGAGAAAATTTCATCAGCATACTCTCCTTCCCCGATAGACACATTGTTTTTCATCCAAAAAGCATATGTTGCTCTAATCAGTTGGAAGTTTTGTCTCTTTACTAAAGCATGTTCGCATTTTGGTGAAGAAAACACCGAGACTATTTTTAGTCTCACAGTTATCAAGAACTACGTAGGTCTGAGTTCCTCATCACAAATTGAGGATACGTAGGAGCAAAAGCCCTGCTTTTGTCGACCACCCCACTTTTTGTTACCGTGACCCAAGAGTCCAGGGCCATGCGGAGCCACATGACCGTGGGATCCCCAAATTCGTATGTTCCATCATTTATCATTTGTATGCTATCTTTTGTTTAACTAAGGGACTAACGTTTGTTTCGTTTTGATTGACTTTTGTTTTGTACATACATATCGTTTGAGTTGTTACGTCGGTAATTGTTTCGTTGTTGTCAATAATGTTTGTAAAAATTCCTGAATCGCGTAGAATTTTTTATTATTTTAGGAACGTCGTCCTAAAAATAAAATGAACCAAAATCATGATAAAAAAGGAGAGAAGTGTAGTGAATAAATGTCTGCGTATATAAGGAAAAAGGAAAATGTGCATAGAAGGGTTTTTATAAAAAAAATGCGTGGAAAGGAATTCTTGTGTGTGTGAGCAACGAGTGTATATGAAGAAACTTTTGTATGAACCATAAGTGTGTGTGGGGAAAAATAAAAAATTATTTGAACGTAAATAGGGTTTGTATATAGATCGTGTGACGTAAAGAGAAAGAGTTCCAATGCGTGTACAGAAAAAGTTTGTCATGTATAAGAATGTAGATGTACAAAGAAAAGTTTTCCTCATAAAGGACCACAGGTGTATAATTTTAGTGAATATATATAAAAATGAAACAAAAAGGAAAAAGAAAGAAAGACCGCGAAGGTCGACATGTTATAGTTAAGAAGTATAAATCATTCGTAAAGAGCAAACGTATCTTCTGGAAACAAGGGACTGATGCTAAGAGTTTATTTTCCAGAATAACCGAGATAAGAATGGATGAATTCATTGAACTGATAAAAGAACATAATTGGGAAACGTTGGGTCTGTTTGTGTAAATTCCCAACCGTAGTATCACAATGCCATAAACAGGATGCTTGAGTGCCCACCTGGCTGTAGCCATGACTAATTTTACACGTTGTTTTCAAATCATCATTGTCACGCGTGCCTTATGGAGTGATAGGGGAGTTCGGCCCGAGACCGACACCTTGACACCCAAATTTGTTTCGCCCCAGATGTCAAGATTGGGTTCCCACGATAAAAGACCCCATTGAAACACAACCTTAGACCTTTTTGAACCTTGGCCTGTAAAAAAGGAATCCTCATTCTTTCCCCCGAAACAAAGGACAGCGGAATCTCCTCAAGGGAGAGCGAATAGAATGCTAAAACCCGATTTCCCAAAGAAAGGGATGGGGAAGGAAAAGTGAAAAGAAAGAAAAGGAAGAAATGGAAAGAAAGAAAAAAATGAAAATAAAGAAAAAAAAAAACAGAAAGGAGGATTCCCCGATCAAGGATCGAAAAAGAAGTGAAAAAGAAAAAAAAAGCAATTCTCGATCAATGAAAGAGGACAAAAATTCTTCAAGCCAGATTGCCACTCAAAATCATTCTCGACTATATCCCACCCCACATGATCAAAGAGGAAAAGACCGAAACATCCAGCTTCCTCTCCAAAAACACTAACCTCGAAAAAATCCTATTGGTCTGTGATCGTACGTTTGGTCTTTGATTCGATAGGAAGTCGTGTGCAAAATAGAGTCATGGTGCAGTTATGGTTTGGGAATAGGATAAAACACTTTCCTTGTGAGTTTTATACACTATGAGCGATTTATTTTTCAGCTTAGCCCGATGTTTCCCCTGCATGTTCATTTGAAAGCTAAAAGTTGACATCCTGCCCTGCATTCTCGGTTACAAAGAAGATTACCCTTGGCACAAGTATATTGTTTCTCTAAGATGTGGTGCTCTCACAAATGATTTATTTTTCTTTGCAAAAAGCATGTTTTCCTTTTAGGTGGAAAAACCCGGTGGACCGTTCGGTCCTGCCAATCTTTTTTCGCAGCCCCATGAATTGCGATTTCGTTCATGTGTCCTCCACCTACGAGTTTGGAGCCATGCGTAGTGATTGCTTAGTGTAATTCTCCATTCTCAATCCTTTTTCGGAGCCCCATGAATTGCGTTTTTGTTCATGTGTCCTCCACCCACGAGTTTGGAGCCATGCATAGTGATTGCTTAGTGCAATTCTCCATTCTCAATCTTTTTTCGTAGCCCCATGAATTGCGTTTTCGTTCATGTGTCCTCCACCCACGAGTTTGGAGCCATGCGTAGTGATTGCTTAGTGCAATTCTGCATTCTCAATCTTTTTTCGGAGCCCCATGAATTGCGTTTTCGTTCATGTGTCCTCCACCCACGAGTTTGGAGCCATGCGTAGTGATTGCTTAGTGCAATTCTCCATTCTCAATCTTTTTTCGGAGCCCCATGAATTGTGTTTTCGTTCATGTGTCCTCCACCCACGAGTTTGGAGCCATGCGTAGTGATTGCTTAGTGCAATTCTCCATTCTCAATCTTTTTTCGGAGCCCCATGAATTGCGTTTTCGTTCATGTGTCCTCCACCCACGAGTTGGAGCCATGCGTAGTGATTGCTTAGTGCAATTCTCCATTCTCAATCTTTTTTCCGAGCCCCATGAATTGCGTTTTCGTTCATGTGTCCTCCATCTTCGAGTTTGGAGCCATGCGTAGTGAGTGCTTAGTGCAATTCTCCATTCTCAATCTTTTTTCGGAGCCCCACGAATTGCGTTTTCGTTCATGTGTCCTCCACCTTCGAGTTTGGAGCCATGCGTAGTGATTGCTTAGTGCAATTCTCCATTCTCAATCTTTTTCGGAGCACCATGAATTGCGTTTTCGTTCATGTGTCCTCCACCCACGAGTTTGGAGCCATGCGTAGTGATTGCTTAGTGCAATTCTCCATTCTCAAGAACCGTTTGTTGCTTGGGGACTGGATATAGGCACGGGTTGTTGCCGAACCAGTATAAATCTTGTGTTTGTCTTCTTCTTCCCTACACTCTTTAATTTTCATTGTGTACTTTTAATTACCGCTTTTACTTTTGGTTAAGTTTTTGATTCTGCTCTTTACTCTCTTAACTTAGTAGTAAAATCCTAGTTGAATCTAGTAACATTAAGAAGGATAAATTTTTTAATTAGTCAAGACACATTAATAATTAATTCAACCCCCCCCCCCCTTCTTAATTATTCCGAGGCCACTTGATCCAACACAATTGATGTTAAGAGATTTAGGATTAATACACTGACCCATGAATATGAACTCTTTAGGATGAACACAAATGAGAACATTCGAAGCATGCAGAAAAGATTCACACATATAGTTAATCACCTTGCCTCTTAGGAAAAATCTTTCCTAATGAAGATTTAATCAATAAAGTTTTGAGATGCTTAAGTAGGGAATGGCAGCCCAAGGTAACTGCCATTTTTGAAAGTAAAGATCTTTCTTCTATGTCTCTTGCCACTCTTTTTGGCAAATTACAGGAACATGAGATGGAACTCCAACGACTAAATCAAAATGAAGAAACCGACAAGAGGAAACGAAGCGTAGCACTTAAAGCCACCTCCTCATTACAAGAAGAAGAAGAAGATGAAGAAGACTTCTCACTCTTTGTGAAGAAGTTTCACAAATTTGTCAAGATGAGAAGAATCGAGAGGCGTCAAAATTTCAACCATGGAAAAAGATTCCAAGAAGACTCTCCAACTCTTAGATGCTACAAGTGCAACCAAATTGGTCACATCAAAGCAAATTGCCCCTCAAACGAGTAATGGCCTGAGAAGAATAAGAAGAAAAGTCATGAAGAAAGAAGATCCAAGAAGGCATATATTTCATGGGATGACAATGACTCATCCGATGGTTCATAGAAGGAGATTAACCTTCTATCCAAGGACTATGAGAGCGATGAGAACATCTCTCAAGAAGATTAAGCAAAAAGCAAAAGTCTGACTTCCATCTTTGAAGATCTAGGCACTTAAATCATGAAAAATGTAAAATCAAAACCATTCTCTTTTAAATTAAGTTGGTTGAAACTTTCCTTTCAATTAACTTGTTTATATGATGACTAACAAAATTTTATTTTGTTTGTCTTCATTGATTGCTATTGTGAATTTGTGCTTATATGTTTGATTGAGTTAATTTTCTTTCTCAAAGCATGAAGTTTTTTTTTAAAACAAATGTTTGATAATGCGTGTGTTCTATATCCTTCAATTCTTGTGTGATTCTTGTTTGATATATTTGAATATACATGATTAATTGAATTTATTTTTGATGATTATGTTTGAAATGATTATGCATAGTTTGACATGATTGAATTTTTGTTAGAATTATATTGGTATGAAAAATAGTTGAATTAAGTAAAGAATTACCATGATATGTGTTGATAAGTTTTACTTAGATTTTTAGTGGTTAGTTCTCTGGTAATCGATTACCACTATGTGTAATCGATTACAGTAGAACAGACTTCTTGTAATTGATTACAGTCTACATGTAATCAATTACATGTAAAGTTTTAGTTCTGGTAATCGATTACAGGATCTATGTAATCGATTACAGTGTGTCTCACTCTATAAATTCAAAACATCAGAAACACAGCCATTCGCGATTTCTTCTCCACGACGAACCCTTTTCTCCCAAATTTCAAAATCACATAACTTCCTCATTTCTCAACCAAAACACATCCCACAAAGCCCAAATTCATCATTCTTCATTCTCTTTCATCTCCACCTATCAAAACTTCCAAAAAATCCTACAAATGGCAGAACCATCGAAGAAGCGAAAGGGCGTTTTGACTTCATCCACAGTCATCAGAACTCGAAGCCAAGGAGCATCCAAAGCCCAGACAACCCAAATTCCTCCCTTCATATCATCTCCTACGTTGTTTTCCTCGGAAGAACAACTTATCCAGTACAATTCCCTTTTTCTCTCCTCGTTCCATTATCGACCCTAAGTTTATCCTTCTTTGATGATGAAGTGTTTGATTGTTTTCAAGCATTTCAAAATTATGGTTTAATTCAATTTATCTCCATGAAACTTCCTTTTTATCCTGAATTAGTTACAGCCTTTTATTCTAACTTGGAAATTCAAGAAGATTCCTTGATTTTCGAAGTATATGGGATTAAGATGGTCATAGACCAGTCCTTTCTCTTTGAACTCACTCAATTATCCAGTGATGGTGTACCATTTGAAGGTACACTTGATGATGAGTGGAAGTTCGATTTCTCTATTTCTGATACCCGTCGGATGGTTTGCACCAACCAATCGGATATGACTGGAAGGCTTCTTGCCGGTTCATTGGCATTCGAATGTCGCATCATGCACTACTTGATTGTGCGCATCCTACTTCCTAGATCATCCTACCTTGCACATGTTTCTGAGGAAGATTTGATAATTATGTGGGTTTTCTTAACCGGTCGTCAAATCGACTAGGCCCATCTTGTGAGATATCGCATGCATAAGGCATTGCGATCAAATGCTCCACTTCGATATCCTCATTTGATCACCTTGTTCTTACAACATTTTAATGTCCCTCTTGACTCTGAACCTTTTGTTAAAGTCAAGAGATCTTTCTTTATCGGTGTGAATGTAGTCTCCTCTTTTGGATACTGCAAAGAGAGGGATGGCTCTTGAGTGAAGAAGGACGCACCAGCACAAGCCGCAGAAGACCATTCTCCATCACCACCTCCTCAGAGAGATGATTCTTCATCTCTTATGCACAACATTCTTGACAGATTGGATGGACTCCACACCTTCTTCGGTGAGCGCTTTGACTCATTGGACAACTGCATTGATGCCATTGATGCACGGTTTGCAGGAATGGATACACGCATCACTCAGCTTGAGGAGGATATGAGTTATGTTCGTCAGTGCTTTGACCTTCCACCACCATCCTCATAGATTTAGTTTATTATTATTATATTTTAATTTTAAGCCTTGTATTTGGCTATGTTTTTATGACATTATTCTCTGAACATTTGGGATTGTTTTTAGTATTTGCTACTTAGTTAATTATGACTGAACATGGTGATTATATTTATTTTCTCTTAATTGTTTATGATTATGTGTTTTAAACTTATTTTGATGATATATGTCTAGTGGTATGTACTTACATTTGGTATTATGCTTTATGTATGTTTTAGAATTATTTATGTATGTTTTATTTTACGCACTTTGGCCTTTTTGATGTTGCCAAAGGGGGAGAGAAAATGGGTATATTAGAAATCAAGATATTATATTTTCAAAGCTTTAAAATTAAGCATAAATTCAAAAAGAAAGAGGGAGAAAGAGATGAGTGAACGATAGAACAAAACTTGCATATATTCTCTTGATTTCAGGATTGTCATCATCAAAAAGGGGGAGATTGTGGAAGCAATGCTTTCCAAGATTATTTTGATAATGCCAAAGACTCAAGTCAAGAATCAAGAGTCAAGCAAGTTTCAAGAATCAAAGAGTCATTCAATCAAAGAAAGTTTCAAGAGTCAAAGAGTCGTTCGTCGTTCAATCAAGATTCAAGACTAAAGTGAAGATTCAAGAGAAGACTCAATTAAGATAAGTATTAAAAGAGTTTTTCAAAATATTGAATAGCACAATTTTGTTCAAGAGAATTTTTTCAAAGAAAAATCTTTTACCAAGAGTTTTACTCTCTGATAATCGATTACCAGAAGGCAGTAATCGATTACCAGTAGCCAACATTCTTTTCAAACTGATTTACAAAGCTGTAATCGATTACCATAATCATGTAATCGATTACCAATGTTTTGAAATGTTAGACTTCAAATTCCAGGAACACCCTCTTAAGGTCATCCCTGCTGAAAATAGACTTGGGAACAATGTAGTATAGCCAATCTTTTGCCACTCCCTCTAGAGAATGAGGAAAAGCCTTTAGAAAGATATGATCTTCTTGGACATCAGGGGGCTTCATGGTGGAACAAACAATATGGAACTCCTTAAGATGCTTATGAGGATCTTCACCTAGAAGACCATGAAACTTGGGCAGCAAATGTATTAGTCCAGTCTTGAGAACATATGGAACACCCTCATCAGGATATTGAATGCACAAGCTTTCATACATGAAATCAGGTGCAGCCATCTCCCTAAGAGTCCTCTCACGAGGTGGAGTTTGAGCCATGTTCTTAGTATAAAAATTAGTAGTGGAATGCTCAAAATCAGAATATTCAGAATCACCCTCAACAAAATACTCAAAATGCTCAAAATGCACAAAATGGCCCAGATGAACACTATGCCTAACTAATCTATGAAAGGTTCTATCTATTTCAGAATCAAAGGGTTGTAAATCACCTGGATTGCCCCTAGTCATGCACTATATGCAGTAAATAGTGTGTTTCTCAACAAGCACCTAACAAGGGGGTAAAACTACAGTTATACTCAAATGATATCAAAATGAGTTGGAATTTCGTGAGGAACACCCTAAAATCATGAAAAGATAGCACAAAAATTTTCAAACAAAATTTCAAAGTCTAACTATGAAAACTACCTAAGCAAAGTTTAGAAAAATAATACAATAATACTAAAAAAATAAATAAATAAAAACTTAGTAAACGGCTGATTTTTGGAGTTTAGGAGACCCTAACCGGCTGTCCAATTGGCATAGTATGGGAATTTTTTTTCTACCCCAAATGCATATATAATAATAGTCATTTTGATACCCGGAGCAAAAGTTATGGCCGTTTTAAGTTTTGCTAAAAATAGGTTCCCAATATTTTTGTCTCTCTCAAATACTGCCACACTAAGTGTTCCTGGTATTTTTCACATGAAATATGGATCAAAAGAAGCTACCACACAAAAATTCAGCCAAAAATAACAACTCTAACTATCAAAACAAAAATTGCTAATTAAATTGCAAAATCCGTCGCTAATTCCTAGTTGCTAATCACTGTTCAGCACTGTTCACAGCAAAACAAAAGGTTGAATCAGTCACTGAATCAGTCGCTAAACAGGGAATGCAACTGAAATGCAAAACAGAACGCTACACAAAATAAGATAACTAAACACTATTATCAACCTTTGGCCCACTGCTCCCCAACAATGGCGCCAAATTTGATCGAGGTCGTACCCGAATCAAATAAACATTAAAAATGCAGTATCTAGGAAGTGATCCTAGGTCTTCTCCCAACGAGCAATGGTCAACCAAACGTTCATAATAGATAGTAATAAAATAGTAACGAATTGGAGGGGTTGTTTGTTTTTGTAAATTAAACAGCAAGTAAATTTTAATTAGAAATTAATAGAATTAAAACACATTGTTTTCCCTTGATTCGCAAGTAAGTCTCTTATCCTAGGTTACGAGGATTTATCCTTTATCAGTTCAACCACTTAATCAAACCCTAATTTAAATTACAAAGTGAAATTTAACATAAGGCATTCATTATGTGATTAAGCAACACATACACCAATTAATCATGAACGAAACTGATCATTAAGCATGAACATAAATTAAGGGTAGAGACAATTAATCAAGCACTAAGCATGCATGGATTAATAGCAACAAATACAGATTAATTGGTGAAGAGGAAAAACTGATCAGAATTCAATAGTAATAATAAAACCTCAAAGAGAGTTGTGCTTGATCCTCAAGAGAAAACAACACTGGAGACTTAGCCTTCCATTAATCAATAGAGAACGAAATTGTAGTAGAAAATGAAGAAAACTAGAATTATTCTCCAAAACGAAAAAAGCTAAAACAAAAGAGAGAGAGAGAGAGAGAGAGAGAGAGCCTAAAACTAGAACCTTGGTGTTGTTATATAGTTCTCAGCCCCAAAGCTTACAAATCTGTTTTAAGTCCAAGCCCATAAATAAAATAAAATCTAGATAAGATAAGATAAGACAAAATCTAGATGAAATAATATCTAGATGAAATAAAATCTAGATAAGATAAGATAAGATAATATCTAGATCATATAATATCTAGATGAGATAAAATCTAGATATGATAAGATAAAATCTTGATTAAATAATATCTAGATGAGATAAAATCTAGTAAGATAAGATTTGGTAGAATAAAATTGTCTGTTCTCTTCAAGTCCAAGCCCAATTTTGGATTCAAACCCAATTACTTATAATTCTCCTGAAATTAAATTAAAAACACAAAATTAATCCAGTAGGCCCAAGTGATAAAACTGCATAATTAATTTGACCATTAAGGCTAATCAGTAATTAAAATGGTGACAAAAAGGGTTAAGAAATATGAGAAAATGATGACACATCATTCATGTTTCATACTTCATATTGCATGGAAATAGTATAAACTTTTTCAGTAAGTACTCGTAGTTTTTCATGAGGAAAAATACTTGTACTCGGGGGCATGTCACTTGGTTTGGAACTTCCTTGAGACTTAGGTTGATCACCATGAGGGAGAAGTTTTTTGTGCACAACAGAGTGACCTCTACACTTGCAGCCTAGTTTTCCTAAGATAGATTGTCATGTGCACACGCTTAGGCTATTTTATGATGAATGGTACCACATTGGATTTTAGAGTTGAGTCAGGTGCATGCATCATTTTGAGCATAGTTGATTTGAATTGTGGAAAATTTAATGACTAGTTTGTTAAGTGTATGTTGAACCGGTGGACTATTGAGAATGATTGTGGTTATTGTTATTGTTTTCTTGTTAATCATTGTCATTTGGTGTTGGTTGATCTTTTATAATAAATTCACCCTTGCAATTTTTGTACTGTGTGATTAGTGCCTATGATGATCTCGAACTTTTGTTTGTGGGAGCAAATGAGCAGTAGTAGGTGACTCGGAGGGAAGTCTTTTGTTAGAGCTGCCAAGCTAACATGATAACGCTGGAATTTATTTTGGGGGAGAGTTGTGTTTTATTATCAACTCTTCCTTAGTTGGTTCTTTGACACTTTTTGATTGGGCATGTAAGTCCCAGGTTTAGATATATGTAAAAACTGAATTATGTTCTAACATTTGAATGATGTATAGTGATTTAATATATATATCACAGAAAATTTACCATCATTTTTGTCATACCCTAATTTCGTCCGGGGACCATTGTTTGATGGCATGCAACCTTTGCTTGACCGCTTCGAGGTACTTGGCACCCATTGTTGCACAATACGTAAAGTTCCATGTCGTGCCAGAAGTTAAAAGAGAGCATTGTTGCACGATCCGTGAAGTTTCGTAACATACCGGAAATCAAAAGGAAGCATTGTTACGCAATCCGTGAGGTTCCGTAACATTCTGAAAGCCAAAAAAGGGATGATTACGTAATCCGTGAGGTTCCGTAACATTACGGAAAGAAAAAAAGTATCGTTACGGAATTCATAAATTTCCGTAATGTTACGAAAAAAAGAATCAGCAAAAAAAGGCAGGGGTGTATTTAGTAAATAGGGGGGTGCAAATAGCAACCAGGCCCACTTGGGCCTTCCAGGATGTTCCTCCAGAAGGCGGTGCCTTCTGGAGGAAGCAACCTAGCTCGCCTGGGCGAGCTGGGTGGCAAGCTCCTCCCTCATTTTCCTATAAATAGGGGGAGGAGGGAAGAAGAAAAACGTTCAGCCCTCCTGGTATTTGAGGATCACTTGAAATTAGTGAAAAAAATCGTTTCCGTGAAGAAAATCCACGCCGAGGCGCTTGCGTAACGCCTCCGAAACGTTTCCGTGGGTGATTCCGTGAAGATTTTCTGCCATCTTTCGTTCGTTCTTCGTCGTTCTTCGATCTTGAACCGGTAAGTTCCCGAAATCGAACTTTTTAAGTCATTCTATGTACCCTTGGTGGTCCCCATTTGTTTCGCGTACTTTTATTTTCATTTCATTTACTTTCCGTACCCCCTTTTGACGTGCTTTAGTCATTTATTTAAGTTATTTTCTCGCCTAATCAAAAAATAAAATAAATTTCCACCGATCATTTGAATTGTAATATCCGTTAGTTTCTGTTAAAATAAAATCCGACCGTTCGGTCATGCCGTAACCACGTTGGAAACCAAAAAAGAGGTAAAATAATAATATAATAATAAAAAATTATCTTTTACTAAAATAAAACAAAAAAATCAATCGGACGTTTCTCTTTGGGATTTTTCTTTCGTAAATTGAATTGACTAATGACAAAAGTGAAACTAAGGTTAAAATCAACTCACAAAATCAAACTTTGTCCGCAAAAATCACTGAAAAAATGTTTTAAGGTCCAACGCCTCAGCTTTTCTCACCAAGTAAAAATGGATCATTTTATGGTCCAACGCCTTAAATGACCACCTTCCAAGTAAAAAAGAATCACTTGATTCGCCCCTTTTGAAAGAACTGCGTAGGTCTAATTTCCTCTTCGATGGAGGGTACGTAGGAGCAAGAGCCCCACTTTTGTCGACCTCAAAAATAAAAAAGAAACAAAAGTTTGGATACATAATTTCACACAATTCTAATCTAAGGTTGTTGTCCTTTGGGACAAACGTGAGAGGTGCTAATACCTTCCTCGAACGTAAAGATAACTCCCGAATCTGGAATATTCTTCATGACCGGTTTCCTTTGGTTTTTCTAACGTTTTCCTTTCAATAAACATTGGTGGTGACTCCGCGCATTTTCCTCCTTTGGAAGACGCACCCCTGAGCCTCGCCTCGCTCGCCCGCAAAAGGGGAGGTTGCGACAGTTGGCGACTCCACTGGGGATTATTTTGTGAGTTAGGCCTATTTTAGGAAAGTGTGAAATTATGAAACTTTGTGTGTGCGTTTTTTCTTGAACTGTGTAAAAATAATAAATGTTGTCTTTTCCACATTTTTACACTGCATTCTAAGCACCCACAGGTTTGAGTAAAAAGGGGCCCTATACCCGGGTTCATGGAAATCTAAGGAGTGGAGGTGAAACTATGGTCATGCTAGGTCTCTGACTTGCTTGATAATAGTGAAACCTCGTCTAGAGCTTTCTCTCTTTATAATGTGTTGTCGCTAGTATTCCATACCGCCGCAATATTATTATCTTGAGTGATGATACCTCTAGAAAACAACCATGTGAGATATGGATCGTTGGGAGTAGTTATTAGAGACCCCTAGATATTATCCTATAGGTCCCCAAATAGGGGCATGGAGCAAGCACGCTCTGTACCATTTGTTCTCATGCATTCTTCTGTGAATAGCACATAAATTATAATTTTGCTGTATAACTAGTGATATCTTGTCTCTTTAAGAGTAACGCGTCACTTTTTAATGCGTACGTTGGGGCGCCGCAATGCCTAGAGCGTAGTATTAAAAAGATGGATCTTTTTCAGTCTCGTATATGTAAATTACCACTTGTTTTTCTTCTTTTCGTTTCATGCATGTGCATTGCATCATTCATATTAGAGCCTTGATTCACCCCTTTTTAGGTAAATGATGGGAACAAATTAAATCGGAAAAAGATTCTATCAAGTGAAGATTAAGGGCCTAGATGTCACCAGCCTTAAGGAGTTAGGGCAGCTGATGGGTCAACTCCAGCGGCAAGCTTTTCGCAAAGCTTACGGTAAAATCTGGGACCTAGCCATGGTAGAAGTCTCCACAGAGGCCATTGCCTCCCTCGCCCAGTATTATGATCAGCCGTTGAAATGCTTTACCTTTGGGGACTTCCGGCTGTCACCCATGGTGGAAGAATTTGAAGAGATCCTAGGAAGTCCTCTAGGGGGAAGAAGACCATACCTCTTCTCAGGGTTCTATCCCTCATAAGCTAGAATTTCAAAGATAGTCCAAATTTCGGCGCAGGAATTAGACCATGGAAAGCAAGTCAGAAATGGGGTGGTTGGAATACCGAGAAAATGTTTGGAGGCAAAAGCAAGAACCTTGGCAAGTAGAGGCGAATGGGCCCAGTTCATAGACATTCTCGCACTGTTGATCTTCGGAGGAGTCCTCTTTCCAAATGTGGATGGGTTGGTGGATCTAGCAGCGATCGACGCTTTTCTCGCCTATCATGACCACAAGGAAAGCCCGGTTGTCTCTATGTTAGCCAACCTATATGACACCTTCGACCGAAGATGTGAGAAGAGCAGTACGAAGATTGTTTGCTGTACTCCATCTCTTTATGTATGGTTGGTTTCGTACCTTTTTCGCCAAGAGGTAAGGCATGCTTGCCCGCTAGAAAGCCATTGTTCATGCATAGAGAAAGGAGGGGCAAATTGGGACCGACTCTTAGCAAACAAAGAAGGAGCGTCTGTCAACTGGTTCCCTCGATGGAAAGAAGGAAGAACCGGTGTTCTTATTTCGTGCAGAGGATTTCCGAATGTTCCCTTGATGGGGACAAGGGGTAGCATCAGTTACAATCCCGTTCTTGCTATAAGGCAACTTGGCTACCCTATGAGAGGGGAACCGCAAGAGGAAGAGCTCGCGCCTGTCATTTCACAAGGTTTCAATAAGACCAACAGGGAGACACTTCAGAAGATCTGCAAGGCATGGGAGGTGGTGGAAAAGAAGGACAAAGAACTGAGGGGCAGTAACAATGG
This sequence comes from Glycine max, assembly GCF_000004515.6. Classification (NCBI taxonomy): domain Eukaryota; kingdom Viridiplantae; phylum Streptophyta; class Magnoliopsida; order Fabales; family Fabaceae; genus Glycine; species Glycine max. The sequence goes on from NC_038254.2 coordinate 33,749,267, forward strand.
GCCCATCGGTGGCTACCGAAGGTGGTTGAAAGCCCACGTGCAAGGTTCGGATTGGCTCCCGAGTTTGAGAAGCCACGGAGCAAAGCATGCTAGCTATAATAGGGAAGTACAAAGAAGAGTTAAACCAGTCTTTGACCCATGAGCAAAAGCTAGTAGAGGACTTCGCACAAGCATACGCCGGGAAGGAAGCAAGAGGGAGGGTGATTGATGCATTGCATCAAGAAGCGACCATGTGGATGGATAGGTTCGCCTTGACCTTAAATGGAAGTCAAGACCTCCCGCGACTACTAGCCAAAGCAAGGGCCATGGCCGAAGTGTGTTCAGCCCGAGAGGAAATTCACGGGCTAATCAATTACTGTCAACACATGATAGATTTAATGGCCCATATAATTAGAAACCGTTAGGTTCTGTTGTAACACTTTTGTAAAATCTTGGCTAGATGAAAGCTTTTGTTCCCTTTTATAAAAAGAGAAGTTCTAAAACTCATCACATTGTCTAAAAAGGCCTTGAGGTGGATTTAAGTGCTCTGATCATTCATTAGCATATTCATGATTTGGTGGCATGCTCACCACTATTTGTTTCTTTAGGGAACTCACCATAACTAAAAAAGCGCAAAGGCACCCCTATAACACCCGATCCAAAAGTAAGATGGATAACGAAGAGGGAGTGCAAGAACAGATGAAGGCCGACATGTCGGCCTTAAAAGATTAGATGGCTTCTATCACGGAAGCCATGCTAAAAATTCAAAAATCAATAGAAGAGAATGCTACGACAGTCGCTTCCAATACAGCTAGGGAAGCGGAACCGGTGCTACAGCCCGCAATGAACTTGGGCTGGGACAGAAGCGTGACGGGTTTCAATCGGAGGTATAGTCTTCAAGCCTACCCTTATGGTTTACCTCCAGACTTCACTCCCCGTACCGCTCCAGACGATTTGAGCCAAGCCCCTACCTTCGAGGGGCAACTCCCTCCTCATGCTGACTATCCTCTGCATGAAGATGATGAAGGAGATGCCCATTTAGGCCCTCTACTTCCCCCAAAAGAACCGGCCCCCCATGAGTTGCCCCAACCAAACATAATCCTCCATGCCCCGTCTCAATCCGCACCCGTTAAGGAACTCGTTCCCATTTCAAAAGACAAGGGAAAGATCGATCTGCTTGAAGAGAGGTTGAGAGCGGTGGAAGGCCTTGGCAACTATCCTTTCTCGAATTTAGCCGATCTGTGTCTGGTACCTGACATCGTCATTCCTCCCAAGTTTAAAGTACCAGACTTTGACAAATACAAAGGGACGACATGTCCAAAGAGTCATCTTTGGATGTATTGCCGAAGGATGGGGGCATGTTCCATGGATGAGAAGCTGTTGATGCATTTCTTTCAAGATAGCTTAGCCGGAGCAGTAGTGGCGTGGTACACAAATCTGGAAGCCTCTCAGGTTCGGTCGTGGAAAGACTTGGCAACTGCTTTCATTAGGCAGTACCAATATAACACGGATATGGCTCCCGATCGGAACCAACTTCAGAGCATGAGCAAACGGGAACATGAGTCCATCAAGGAATATGCTCAAAGGTGGAGAGACCTAGCAGCCCAAGTCATCCCACCTATGACTGAGAGGGAAATGATCAGGATTATGGTAGATACGCTGCCTACGTTCTACTACGACAAGCTGATAGGATATATGCCGGCCAACTTTGCAGACCTCGTCTTCGCCGGAGAAAGAATCGAGTCCGGACTGAGGAAAGGCAAGTTTGAATACGCCTCCAACGCTTGCCCCAACAGCAATAGAAGAGCCCCAGTGGTGGGCACACGGAAAAAGAAAGGGGATACCCACGCGGTCACCACCGCCCCAACATGGATGAAAATGCCCCAAAATGCTCAAAACTCATACCAACACAACCACCCGAACTTTTCGATCCGAGCCGGAAGTTCCCTCCCAACTCAAGTAGAAGGGCCTGCCACAACAGAAAAAATGCCTACACAACACGCGGCTCCAGCCACACCCCGACCAGCCAATAATACGACTCCTGGCATGAGCTATAACAATCCATGACGCCCCCCGAGAGACGAATTCTCTCCTATTCCCATGGCGTATTCCGAGTTATGGCCCTCATTATTGGAAAACCATTTGGTGGTGGCCATACCCGGGAAGGTCTTCCAGTCACCATACCCCAAGAAGGAAGGTCTCCAAGGAAAGGCGGTGACCTTGGAAGAGGCTCATGAGTTCCTTCATCTCATCCAACAAAGTGAGTTTAAAGTAGTTGAGCAATTGAATAAAACTCCAGCAAGGATCTCTTTGCTCGAACTGCTCATAAACTCCGAGCCTCATCGTGCACTATTGGTAAAGGTCCTCAACGAAGCCCACGTAGAACACGAGATCTCAGTCGAGGGTTTTGAAGGTATTGTTAATCATATAACTACCAATAACTATATCGCATTTCCGAAAGAAGAGATTCCAGTTGAGGGGAGAGGGCACAACAAAGCTCTACATGTGTCCGTCAGATGCATGGACCATGTCGTCGCTAAGGTACTCATCGATAATGGTTCAAGTTTAAATGTGATGCCAAAGGCCACCTTGGAGAAACTTCCTTTTAATGCGTCTCGTCTAAAACCGAGTTCGATGGTAGTACGAGCTTTCGACGGTAGTCGGCGGGAGGTGATGGGGGAAATTGACATCCCCATTCAGATAGGCCCCCACACTTGCAATGTGGTTTTCCAAGTGATGGACATAAATCTCGCCTACAGCTGCCTTTTGGGGAGGCCATGGATTCACGCGCTAGGAGTGGTCCCTTCGACGCTTCACTAGAAATTGAAATTCGCGGTTGGTGGACTCTTGGTGATAGTGTCGGGCGAAGAGGATATGTTGGTAAGCTGCCCCTCCTCAGCACCATATGTAGAGGCAGCAGAGGAATCCTTGGAAACAACTTTCCAATCCTTCGAGATGGTAAGTTGTGCCTCCGTGGAAACAAGTCCATTGTTACCTTGTCTCTCTAATGCGGCCCTGATGGTGGCGCGGGTAATGCTCAGGCACGGTTATGAGCCCGGAATGGGTCTGGGCAAGGACAGCCACAGGAATGCCGATGTGGTTGACATTAGGGGTAACCCATACAAATATGGATTGGGGTATGAACCCAGGAAACCTAGAAGAAGGAATGCACCATCAAGACTCCGGGCAGATAGGGCATGGCCCGGTCATGTTAGCCAGTGTTTCACAAGTGTCGGGATAATGTTCGAGGAAGAGGTGGCGGCAATAGGAGAAGAGGCTCCAACAGATCCGCCGTGTTTCGTGCGACCGTGCGTTCCCAATTTCCAAGTGGGGAGCTGGCACGTGATGAGCCAGTCGGAAGTCTATACCGCTGATTCAATGTAATTGGAGGCTATAGATTCCTTTCTCTTTTGTTTTGTGAAACCTACCTTATTAAATAACAAAGATATCTTGTTTCATCTGTTCTTGCGATTCCACCTTTTCTCACATCATTTTGCATGTTTTTGTTTTTTGTCTTGAATGGTATAGATGTGAGGATTGATCCTTTGAGGATCCTAAAAACGAGGGTTTGATAATCAATTTTGACCGAGAAGTAAGTCAAACAATAAACAAAGAAGAGGAAGAGGACGTCCTTTTACCAAGGTTGGAGAGATTGATTGCTCAGGAAGAACGCGAAATGAAGCCTCACCAAGAGGAAACCGAACTGATAGACTTAGAGGCCAGAGAGGGAAAGAAAGAAGTGAAAGTATGAACCGGTATGACCACACCTATCCGCCAAGGTTTGGTAACCCTTCTTGAAGAATATCAAGACATCTTCACATGGTCGTACCAAGACATGCCAGGTCTGGACCTCGACATTGTGCAGCATAGGTTGCCATTGAATCCTGGGTCTTCCCCGGTTAAGCAAAAATTACGAAGGATGAGACCCGAAATGTCTTTGAAAATTAAAGAAGAAGTGAGAAAGCAATTCGATACGGGTTTCTTGGCTGTGGCTCGATACCCGGAGTAGGTAGCCAACATTGTCCCGGTCCCAAAAAAAAAGATGGCAAAGTGCGAATGTGCATAGACTATCGGGATTTAAACCAAGCTAGTCCTAAAGACAATTTTCCCTTACCACTTTCGTCACCCTATGGGGGATGTTCTGCTACAAAGTGATGGCCTTCGGGCTAAAAAATGTTGGGGCAACCTATCAACGTGCCATGGTAGCTTTATTCCACGACATGATGCATAAAGAGATAGAAGTCTATGTAGATGACATGATTGCCAAATCTCGAACAGAGCACGAACACCTCGTCAATCTGCGTAAGCTGTTTGGAAGGCTGCGGAAATACCAACTGAAACTAAACCCCGCCAAGTCCACCTTCGGCGTAAAGTCGGGAAAGTTGTTGGGTTTTATTGTGAGCCAGAAAGGGATAGAGATAGATCCCGAGAATGTGAAGGCCATTCTTGAAATTCCAGAGCCACGAACGGAGAAACAGGTTCGAGGTTTCCTGGGCAAGTTGAATTACATCGCGAGATTTATCTCGCAACTCACCCCTACCTGCGAGCCCATCTTCAAACTAATGTGTAAAAACCAAGCAGTTCTGTGGAATAGCGATTGCCAAGAGGCCATCGAAAAAATCAAACAGAGCCTCGCAAATCCCCTGGTGCTCATGCCACCTGTAACAGGAAGACCTATTTTCGTGTAGATAACTGTGTTAGACGAGTCTATGGGGTGCGTGCTGGGTCAGCACGATGACTCTGGGAAGAAGGAACAAGTCATTTACTATTTAAGCAAGAAGTTTACCGCATGTGAGATGAATTACTCAATGTTGGAAAGGACGTGCTGCGCCTTGGTATGGGCATCACATCGTCTTAGGCAGTACATGCTCAGTCATACCACTTGGCTTATTTCCAAAATGGATCCCGTGAAATACATCTTTGAGAAACTGGCCCTCACGGGACAAATCGCTAGGTGGCAGGTACTACTATCTGAATTCGATATTGTGTATGTCACCCAAAAGGCGATAAAGGGAAGCGCCTTGGCAGATTACTTGGCCCAACAACCCCTCCAAGATTATCGACCGATGCACCCTGAGTTCCCGGATGAAGACATCATGGCCCTATTCGAAGAGAAGCGGACGCACGAGGATATAGACAAATGGATTGTTTGTTTCGATGGGGCATCTAATGCTTTGGGCCATGGAGTAGGGGCAGTCCTTGTATCCCCAGATGATCAATGTATCCCTTTCACGGCCAGGCTGGGTTTCGATTGTACCAACAATATGGCCGAATATGAAGCGTGCACCCTTGGGATTCAAGCTGCCATTGATTTTGACGTAAAGCTACTCAAAGTGTATGGAGACTCGGCTTTGGTAATACGTCAGTTGAGAGGAGAATGGGAAACTAGGGATCAAAAATTGATACTCTATCAAACTTATATCTTGAAGTTAGCCGAATTCTTTGATGACATTTCTTTCCACCACATACCTCGTGAAGAGAACCAAATGGCCGATGCATTAGCCACCTTGGTATCCATGTTTTAACTTGCCCCACACGGGGATCTGCCGTACATTGAATTCAGATCTCGGGGCAAGCTGACACATTGTTGTGCAATAAAGGAAGAGCGAGATGGGAAACCGTGGTATTTCGACATCAAACAGTATGTCGAGAACAAAGAATATCCACCAGGGATTTCTGACAATGACAAAAGAACGTTAAGGAGATTGGCTACTGGTTTCTTTGTGAGTGGTACCATCCTATACAAAAAAACCATCACATGACCCTCCTGCGATGCGTAGATGCCAAAGAGGCGAACTACATGATTGAGGAAGTCCATGAGGGTTCATTTGGGACACATGCCAATGGGCATGCTATGGCCAGGAAGATCCTTAGAGCAGGTTATTACTGGCTCACTATGGAAAGCGATTGTTGCACCCATGTAAGGAGATGCCATAAATGTCAAGCGTTCACAGACAATTTCAATGTTCTGTCACATCCTCTGAATGTCATGTTTGCCCCTTGGCCTTTTTCCATGTGGGAGATAGTTGTCGTAGGGGCCATCGAACCCAAGGCTTCAAACGGTCATCGCTTCATTCTCGTGCCGATAGATTATTTCACCAAATGGGTCGAAGCGGCTTCCTATACCAATGTCACCAGGAGTGTGGTGGTCAGATTCATAAAGAGGGAACTGATTTGTCGATACGGACTCCCTAGGAAAATCATTACTGACAATGGCACCAATCTGAATAACAAAATGATGCAGGAAATGTGCGAGGATTTCAAAATCCAACATCATAACTCCACCCCCTACCGGCCATTATTCAGAAGATGACAGTGTCGTACAAAGATTGGCATGAGATGTTGCCTTTTGCCCTGCATGGATATCGAACCTCGGTACGAACTTCTACTGGGGAAATGCTGTACTCCTTGGTTTATGGGATGGAAGCGGTACTCCCATTTGAGGTAGAGGTCCCTTCCCAGAGGATACTAGCGGAATCGGGCCTAGAAGAATCAGAGTGGGCTCAAACACGCTACAACCAACTCAACCTTATTGAAGGTAAGCGTTTGATGGCCATGAGCCATGGGCGCCTGTATCAACAAAGGATAAAGAACGCGTTCGACAAGAAGGTGCGCCCGCGCAAGTTCAACGAGGGGGACCCTGTGCTGAAAAAGATATCCCACGCTGTTAAAGATAATCGAGGGAAGTGGGCCTCGAACTACGAAGGGCCTTTCATTGTGAAAAGGGCTTTTTCTGGAGGGGCTCTGGTGCTCACCAACATGGATGGCGAGGAGCTACCCTCACCCGTGAACTCCGATGTTGTCAAGCGATACTACGCTTAAGATCTGGGGCAATTGAGGAAATCACTGCATGTTCTTTTATTTTTGTGTGTTCTTCTTGGTTTCCCCCAGGGATTCCTGTCCGCTGTAATTTTCTCGTCACAGTTCTTTAAAAAAGGAGAACATAGGTTTGAGGCTTCAATCCTCACTTTGGTTTTAAACCATGTGCAGTTTGTGATAACCTGAGCCCTTTCGCTCAGTTCATGGGGTGCCCCAAGCGCTTAATTAAAACTGAACCTAACTAGCTTTCACTAAGAAGATTGTTGCATTTGAAAACACTTATGCATACGCATACGCATGCATATTTTGTGATAACAGGGGCAGAATCGTCTTAGGCAGTGGTCAGATGTCGGGACGAAGCTAAAGGCAGAAACCAATCAAGGTAAAACGGTAACACGGCCACAGTTTGCCGCGCAATGTCGTTTCCTACTTTCAGGTACTTAGGGACGGATGCAAGTAGAGGCTAGGGTCACAACCGATAGATCGTCGTCCCTTGCCCAGCTCTGGACAAATGGAAAGCGCCGCTGCAAGGCAACCCAGTATCCTTTAAATTCCCAGTAATTATTACTGTTGTGTCTTTAAAGTAAATATTGGATGCCTAATATACCCTGAGGGGGTTCGAGTAAGCAAACGCCGACCCATAGAAAGCCTTACTTATTTCCTCCAAAAAAATAATGCAGGTTAGCTCGCCTGGGCGAGCAACCCCTGCACGAAATGGTTTAAAAAGGGGGAGGGGGAAGGTTTCTGCACCAAAAACTCTCCCCCCTCATTCAAAAAAAGCAAAAGCTCACGGATTCACGAGTTTTGCAGCCCTTGGGTCACCATTTTTCGTGTTTTTTATTCCATTTTGCTCTATTATTCATCTCCAACAAGTAAGTACCTCATTCTTGGGCTCTCTAGCTTTCCATTGATGTATTTTGGTGCTCTAAGTTGCATGTATTTGCTCAAAAACGTGGGGGATTTATCCTTGGATTGTAGCTTGTTTTTGATGAATTAAGGGGTTTTAGGGGATGGCCCTAGGCCTATGGTGCATTCTGAGATAATGGGGCATGCCACATTGCTTGAACATGCGCCCACCAAGTGTTCGGTGAAATGCCTCAATGGCATTTGCGCATGATTTTGTGAAACTTAGCTTGTGAAACAAATTGTGCACATATGGCTTCCATTGTGAGTGTGTGGGCAGTTTTGTTGAAGCTAGACTAAAGTGCCAAAAGCATGACTTACGCCTAGGAATCTAAGTTTTTGGTTTTGAATGTAAAAAATGCATGAATATTAGAATGTGTTTGAGAAGTTTTTGACTAGAATTTGAATTTGCTACCTCATGAGGGATACCTTGCACCTAGGTAGCATGAAAAATACTTTTTAATAGTATGTATATATGTGAATATATAGCATGAAATACTTTGCAAAGTGTGTGAATATATAGCATGAAAATGCATTGCAAAATGTGTGAATATATAGCATGGAAATGTATTGCAAAGTGTGAATATATAGCATGAAGATGCCTTACAAAGTGTGTGAATATATAGCATGAAAATGCCTTACAAAGTGTGTGGATATATAGCAAAAAATGCCTTTCAAAATTTGTATATGTTGGATAGGTAGCGTAAAAATGCCTTTCAAAATATGTATATTTGTGAGTAGGTAGCACAAGGAGCCTTTCAAAAAATGTGCATATATGTGGGATGTAGCATGAAAAGGCTTGTCAAAAACATACATGGATGTGTGTCGTAAAATGCCTTTCACCAAATTTTTTATGTGTGCGTGTGTAAATGCATGTATATAGATATGTGTCATAAAATAGCACATGCCCCAATGTGATTATTTTGTGAAGCGCAGGTTGACACTCGCGCCATATAAGTGTTGTTTGGCTCTTGTCCGTAATGATTGGTATTCTTCTTGTAAACTAACTTTCCAAATGTTTGTCCTCGTAGGAAATGGCTCGAAAAAAGCTTTCCGCGAAGAGATCTAGGAGGGACGTCGCGGTTGAAGGGACCAGTGCCGCCCCCGAGTTTGATAGCCACCGTTTCAGGAGCGCCGAGCACCAGCAGCGCTTCGAGGCCATCAAAGGATGGTCGTTCCACCGAGAGAGACGCGTCCAGCTCAGGGACGATGAGTACACCGATTTTTAGGAAGAGATAGCTCGCCAACATTGGACGTCGCTGGTAACTCCCATGGCTAAGTTTGACCCAAATATAGTCCTGGAGTTTTATGCTAATGCTTGGCCCACAGAGGAGGGACTGTGGGACATGCGGTCATGGGTGAGGGGTCAGTGGATTCCCTTTGACGCAGATGCCCTCAGCCAGTTCCTGGTTGACCCGCTAGTGTTAGAGGAAGGCCAGGAGTGCGAGTTTAGTCAGAGGAGGAACAGGGCCGATGGGTTCGACGAAGAGACCATTGCTAAGCTCTTATGCATACCGGGTCAGGATTTCACTCTGACCGCTGCAGGGAGGCGGGTGCGGATTATGCGCACCAGCATGACCACCTTGACCCAGATGTGGATGAGATTGCTGCTCAGCAATGTCTTGCCTTGTGATCATAACTCCGACCTTCCTCTATCGAAGTGTCATCTGGTGTATGCCATCCTGACACAGATGAGCGTCCATGTGGCTCAGTTGATTGCTAACGCCATCTATTTATTTGTAGGTATGCCACCCACCAGGCACCCTCTAGACCCAGATAAGTCTAACAGGGCCCTAGGGTTTCTAGCATTGATCACGGGCCTCTGCCAGTCATTCGGGGTTCCTGTCACACCTAGTAAGGTGATCCGACCGCCGATCACCCGGGCCTTCATTGAGAAGTATTGTACGCCTAGGCAGGCGCAGGGTGATGCACCACAGGCCGCAGACGCACCGCCACCACCTCATCAGGCTGATCCTGCTGGGTCATTAGGCATGGAGCGGTATCTACAACGCTTGGTTCGCCAGCAGGCGGCCAACCACAGGGGGCAGGTGCAGATACATGAGTGTCTCTACCAGCTCAGCCTCAGTCAGCAGGGTCAGGGTTTCGTTCCTTTTGTGTGCCCTACTCCAGATTAGTTTAGGGCTGAGGTCACATGGCCTGGAGATTGGCCTAAGGCCCAGGCAGGGGAGGCGCCTGCAGAGGCTCCCAGCGATGCATAGGAGGCCCGCATGGATGAGGAGATGACGGATTTGCTCGGTTTCTTGGGAGGGAGCGGAGCCACATGACCATGAGATCCCCAAATTCATATTCTTTTTATGCTTCATCCTTTATCATTTACATGTTATTTTATTTCTATGACTTGAGGGACTAACGTTTGTTTTTTTTGTTTTGATTGTCATTTGTTTTGTACATACATTTTGTTTGGACTGTTGCGTTAGTGCTTACTTCATTATTGTCGATAATGTTTGTTGAAATTCTGGAACCGTGTAGAGTTTTCATTTAGGAACATCGTCCTAAAATAAAACAAACAAACATCATGATAACACCAAGAATAGAAAAGAAAGAGGTGTTGTGAACAAAATGCCATATCTGTATATAGAGAAAAGAAAAGAGTTTTTTGTATATAAAAAGTGTATGAAAGGATTTTGTGTGTATAAATAATGTGTGGAAAGAAATTCTTGTGTGTGATCAATGAGTGTATATAAAGAAAATTTTTGTATAAACAACGAGTGTATGTTGAAAAAGGAAGAAGAAATCTTTGAAAAGGAATAGAGGTTTTATATAGACCATGTTGATATAAAGAGAAAGAGTTTTTAATGCGTGTGTATACAGAAAAAGTTTTTCGTGTATAGGAATGTAGGTGTACAGAGAAAAAGCTTTTCTCATAGATAGCGATGGATGTATAGTTTTTGCAAACTTGCATAAGAAAAAATGAAACAAAAAGAAAAGAGAAAGAAAGACCTCGAAGGTTGGCATGTTATGGTCATAAGGAAGCACAAATCATTCGTAGAGAGCAAACATATCTTTTGGAAACAAGAAATTGATGCTAAGAGTTTATTTTCCAAAATAACCAAGATAAGAATGGATGGATTCGTTGAACCAATGAAAGAACATAATTTGGAAATGTTAGGTCTACTTGCGTAAATCCCAAGCCTTAGTATCATAATGCCATAAATTGGATGCTTGAGTACCAACCTAGCTGTATGCATGACTAATTTTGTGCGTTGTTTCCAAATCATCATTGTTACGTGCGCCTCGTGGAAATAATAGGGGAGTTTAACCTGAAACCGACACCCTGACACATGAATTTGTTTTGCCCTAAATATCATAATCGTGCACACATGGTGAAAAGATCATGTTGAGACACAACCTTAAGCTACCTTGAACCTTGGCCCATGAAGAGAATCCTCATTCTTCCCCCCAAAGAAGAGGACAGTAGAATCTCCTCAAGGGAGAGCAAATAACGAATGCTAAAACTCGAATTCCAAATCAAAGATCAAAAAAAGAGGAGAGAAAGAAATGGAAAGGAAGAGATGAAAAGAAAGAAATGAAAAGGAAGAAATGAAAAGAAAGAAAAGAAAAGGAAAAGAAGGATTCCTGATCGAAGATCGGAAGAAAGTAAAAAGGAAAAGAACGGAGGAAAACAAATTAATTCCCAATCAATAAAGGAAACCAGGAAAGAGAACAGAAGATCTTCGGACCAGATGAATTTTCAGCGAGGTAAATGACCGCCGGCAAAGGGAAAACCCATTTTTGAAGTGGTTCTTCCTTTGGGATTTCCATTCAAGGTCGCTCCCGACTAGCGATGTCCCGCCCCACATAAACAAAGAGGAAAAGACCGAAACACCCAGCTTCCTCTCCAAAAACACCACCCTTGAGAAAATCCTATTGATCCGTGATCGCGCGTGTAATCTTTTGGTTCGATAGGAAATCATGTGCAAAATAAAGTCATGGTGCAGCTATGGTTTGGAATTAGGGTAAAACACTTACCTGTGTGAGTTTTATACACCATGAGTGATTTTATTCCCAGTTTTAGTTTGACACTACGTTTCCCCTGAATGTTCATTTAAAAGCTAAATGTTGACATCCTACCCTTCATTCTCGGTTACAAGGAAAATATTTTTGCATAAGCATATTGTTTCTCTAAAAATATGGTGCTCTCGTGAATGATTTATTTTTCCTTGCTAAAGCATGTTCGCCTTTTAGGTGAAAGAACTCGGTGGACCATTCAGTCCTAAAATCAAATCTTATTCGGAGCCCCATGAATTGATTGCCATTCATGCATCCTCCACCATCGAGTCCGGAGCCCGATGAATTGATTTCCATTCATGCATCCTCCACCATCGAGTCTGGAGCCCGACAAATTGATTGCCTAGCGCTATTCGTGCATCCTCCACCATTAAATCTTGTTCGAAGCCCTATGAATTGATTGTCATTCATGCATCCTCCACCATCGAGTCCGGAGCCCCACGAATTGATTGCCTAGCACTGTTCGTGCATCCTCCACCATCAAATCTTGTTCGGAGCCCCATGAATTGATTGTCATTCATGCATCCTCCACCATCGAGTCCGGAGCCCCACGAATTGATTGCCTAGCACTGTTCGTGCATCCTCCACCATCAAATCTTGTTCGGAGCCCCAAGAATTGATTACCATTCATGCATCCTCCGCCATCGATTCTGGAGCCCCACGAATTGATTGCCTAGCGCTGTTCGTGCATCCTCCACCATCAAATCTTGTTCGGAGCCCCATGAATTGATTGCCATTCATGCATCCTCCACCATCAAGTCCGGAGCCCCACGAATTGATTGCCTAGCATTGTCCGTGCATCCTCCACCATCTTATTCGGAGCCTCGTGAATTGATTGCCTAGCGCTGTTCATGCGTCCTCCGTTATCAAGTACGGAGCCTCCGGTGAGGGGAAAATACGGTTTTTTTGTTATTTTCCCAATCGGTTCCTTCACCAAACATGTGTATACGTATATATATTATGTTATTTTTGTTTGTTTGTTTGTTTTGTTTTGTGTTGTGCAGAGAAAGAAGAAGGATAGACGGGAGTCATCATAGATTAATTACGGAAAGGGCTAAGACGGACGAAATCAGTGTTTTATCTTTGCTTTCCTCCTATCTCCGATAAAAGGTAAGTAAAGAGGGGCAACTGTCATACCCTAATTTCATCCGGGGACCATTGTTTGATGGCATGCAACCTTTGCTTGACCACTTCGAGGTACTTGGCACCCATTGTTGCACAATACGTAAAGTTCCATGACGTGCCAGAAGTCAAAAGAGAGCATTGTTGCACGATCTGTGAAGTTCCATAACATGCCAGAAATCAAAAGGAAGCATTGTTATGCAATCCGTGAGGTTCCGTAACATTCCGAAAGCCAAAAAAGGGATGATTACGTAATCTGTGAGGTTCCGTAACATTACAGAAGGAAAACAAGTATCGTTACGGAATTCGTAAATTTCCGTAACGTTACGGAAAAAGAATCAACAAAAAAAGGCAGGGATGTATTTAGAAAATAGAGGGGTGCAAATAGCAACCAGACCCACTTGAGCCTTCCAAGATGTTCCTCCAGAAGGCACCTCGCTCGCCTGGGCGAGCTGGGTGGCAAGCTCCTCCCTCATTTTCCTACAAATAGGGGGAGGAGGGAAGAAGAAAAACCTTCAGTCCTCCTGGTATTTGAGGATCACTTGAAATTAGTGGAAAAAAAAAAGTTTCCATGAAGAAAATCCACGCCGAGGCACTTCCGTAACACGTCTGAAACGTTTCCGTGGGTGATTCCGTGAAGATTTTCCGCCATCTTTCGTTTGTTCTTCAGTCTTCAACCGGTAAGTTCCCGAAATCGAACTTTTTAAGTCATTCTATGTACCCTTGGTGGTCCCCACTTGTTTCGCGTACTTTTATTTTCATTTCATTTACTTTCCGTACCCCCTTTTGACGTGCTTTAGTCATTTATTTAAGTCATTTTCTCGCCTAATCAAAAAATAAAATAAATTTCCACCGATCATTTGAATTGTAATATCCATTAATTTCTGTTAAAATGAAATCCGACCGTTCGGTCATGCCGTAACCACGTTGGAAACCAAAAAAGAGGTAAAATAATAATATAATAATCAAAAATTATCTTTTAGTAAAATAAAACAATAAAATCAATCGGACGTTTCTCTTTGGGATTTTTCTTTCTTAAATTGAATTGACTAATAACAAAAGTGAAACTAAGGCTAAAATCAACTCACAAAATCAAGCTTTGTCCACAAAAATCACTGAAAAAATGTTTTAAGGTCCAACGCCTCAGCTTTTCTCACCAAGTAAAAATGGATTATTTTAAGGTCCAACGCCTTAAATGACCACCTTCCAAGTAAAAAAGAATCACTTGATTTGCCCCTCTTGAAAGAACTACGTAGGTCTGATTTCCTCTTCGATGGAGGGTATGTAGGACCAAGAGCCCCGCTTTTGTCGACCTCGAAAATAAAAAAGAAACAAAAGTTTGGATACATAATTTCACACAATTCTGATCTAAGGCTGTTGTCCTTTGGGACAAACGTGAGAGGTGCTAATACCTTCCTCAAACGTAAAGATAACTCCCGAATCTGGAATATTCTTCATGACCGGTTTCCTTTGGTTTTTCTAACGTTTTCCTTTCAATAAGCATTGGTGGCGACTCCGCGCATTTTCCTCCTTTGGAAGACGCACCCGTGAGCCTCGCCTTGCTCGCCCGCAAAAGGGTAGGTTGCGACAATTTTCATAATCAAATTAATGGAACTTTCACTTAAAATTGAAATGTCACATTTTATAGTTAGTGATATCGTAGCGACGAGACGGGTCATTACACACTCATCTCAAGTTTTATTATAGCTGAACTTGTAATTTTGATGTACTCTTTTTCTTACTCTAACATTTTTTCCTAGTGTGTTTGGATGGGGGAATTTAATATTTTAAGAAATTTTAAATTTTATGAATTTCAAATACTTCAATTGAAATTCTTTTATTTTCTATATTTTGTGTTTAGATAAAAAAAATAAGTTATGAATTTTCAACATGTTAAGGATTTCGGGAACTTTAAGGTAGAAGAAATGATGAAAGTTAATAAGGGAATACACAAAGGTTTTAGAAGATTATTTTATAAAAAAATAATTTCAATTTCTCACCTTTTAGAAGGAAATTGAAATTCCACATTTTTAGTTGTTTAAAATTCCAAAAATTTAAATTCTTCAAAAAAATATCCAAACAATGAATTCTAGATTACAAAAATTCAAATTCTCAGATAAATTATTTTCCTCAGTTAAAATTCTCTATCCAAACATACTCTTAGAGATTTTTTTGTTAGAGAGATTTTAATGGGGCACACCTGCTTTCCACATTAATAAAAGTATTCCTTCCATCATGGGTTATTAGCTTTATAGATCCGAGTAGAACTAAGTTCCTCCAACTAAAGACCAAATTCGAAGGATACATAAGACCAAATGAATATTTTGCTTGCTAACATTAGATTGACAACCGCAGTAGGTCAAAATAGACTACAGATAACTTAGAAGTTATGCTAAAAGACCAAAAATTTAAGTTACACAGCTAAAATTAGACTAAATATAAATGAATTCAATTGGCTAAAGATAGACCAAAATGAACTAAGTTACTCGACTAAAATCATGGTTGGAAACAGACCAACGAAACTAAGTTATTCAACTTAAGATATAAAGAAACCATTCAGAAACAAAACTCATATGAAGTTAAAAGTTGACGCCAAATGTAAAAATAAAACAATTCAATATCAAATTAAGTGATTATTTGCGGAGTAATTCCTCAAAGATTGGAGAATGAAAATTGAATACAAAACATATTATAAATATTCAAAAGGGGGCCCTATTTAATGGGTCGGGCCCTAAGCCTTTACAAAATAAAAGAAAAAACAAGTTAAGTCAAATCAAGCACTTCCTTTGCAGGCATATCAACTTCGTTGAGTTACTCCCCTTGACAAGTGACGTCCTAGTCAACATTGAAAAGGGAAGTGTCAACATTTTTGGAAAAGTACTTGACCTGAGGGAAAGCCTTGTTAAACCTGGCTTCATGGGTCTTTAGGATCTCGACTTCGGCTTCACCAAAATAAATCTTCAATTTTTCTGCAACCTTCTCAACATTCACCTTGAAAAGAGGGAATTCCTTGTTAAGGAGCTCAATCTCTTCTTGGAGAACCTAATCTGATTCCTCAACAATAGCAAGTTTGGTCTTTTGCGCCTCATCTTGGGATTCGATCTCTTATAACTTATTCTCAACATGCACAAGAGATTCACAAGATTCCTTAGCCAACCTTAATAGCGTCTTATTAGCACGGGCGGCTTCAACGAAAGCCTATTCAGCCTTGGCACAATTAGTCTATGCCTTCTGAGATTTAGTGTCCGCCCTCTCAAACTCTTCATCCCAGAATTCAATGATTCCCCAAGACCTTGCAATAAAACGAGCAATGGAATCCATTGATGATGAGGACCAATCTCCCTCACCATGTCTCTATCAAGCTGACTAAGCATGAATGCTTGAATGAAAGCCTTTGGGTTAAAATCTGTCCCCCACAGAGAAGAAACTCCTTTTATAGATAAGAAGGAAGATGACTCTCTATGAAGAAAGGAATAGTAACCGGTATCAGCGTCAACCTCTACCTCTTTAACGGACCTCCACCTGAAGGCCAGGTCGTCTCGGATGGTAACGCCAGCTGCAATAGGAGGAGGAGGAGAAGGGACCCATTCATGTTGAGGATTCTCTTTTTGCTTCCCTTTGTCTTTCTCCACCCGGGCTTTCTCGGCCTTGGCCTTTTCAACCTTCTTGGCTTAAGCCTTCCTAAAGGAGCGACAGTCAAATTTTCCCATTATCATTGAGAAAAAGAAAGGCTGGTTAGCAAAAGTGAAGAAAAATAATAATAAAGGGGCCAAATCAAAAAGTCCGCATCCGGAGTCTTGGAGAAAGGGAAGGTCCACCAAAGTTTTGCAATGATGACCTTAGGAAGATTGTGAAGAACGACCATGTCCTCCTGATCAGAATCAGACATGTAATTGATATGCTTTTTTATGATCTCTGTAGGTGATGAAGTCCAATAAAAGGAAAACCTTGGAACCCTTTGTCGAGTAAAATAAATATGGGGGGATTCGGGTCTAGGGCGTACACAAAATGAGTCTCACACAAAAAGGCCTGCGTGAAAATGCATTCACTTTCCCTACAAGACTCAACAAACATCACATCTAAGTGATCAACGTGACATAACTTGACTGACTTGAGAAACTCGACAATATACTCATAGGTTAGAAAATGATTTTCATAGGACCCAACTTCCTCGTGAACCCAGAAGTAACTCGAAAGAGCAATGGGAAATACTCCTTAGTTGCACTAGGCTTTCTAAGAGGAGGATGAAGGATAAATGGTTGATGTAGAATCACTTGAATGGTCGTAGCCTCTGTGTCGCAACGTGCCCTTTTGCGGGCGAGCGAAGGCGAGGCTCACGGGTGCGCTTTCCAAAGGAGGAAAGGTGCGCGGAGTCGCCACCAACGTTTATTTGTGGAAAACGTCAGGAAAACCGAAGGAAACCGGTCAAAATGAAAATTCTAAGTTCGGGAGTTGTATTTACGTTTGAGGAAGGTATTAGCACCTCTCACGTTTGTCTCAAAGGACAACAGCCTATCTTTTTAGAATTGTGGAAATTGCGTTACCTTAACATTTATTTCTTTTTGTTTTTTGAGGTCGACAAAAGCGGGGCTTTTGCTCCTACGTACCCTCCATCGAAGAGGAAATCAGACCTACGTAGTTCTTTCTTAAGCGTGAATCAAGTGATTCTTTTTACTTGAAAGGTGATCATTTTAAGGCGTTGGACCTTAAAAATGATCCATTTTACTTGGTAAGAAATTGAAATGATAAACTTTCAAAACCCTATTTTTGTGGACGAGCTTGACTAGGCGAGTTGATTTTAGCCTTAGTTTCACTTTAGTTATTAGTCAATTCAATTAAGAATGAGAAATCCCAAAGAGAAAATGTCCGATTGATTTTTTCGCTTTATTCTACTAAAAGGTATTTTTTTTATTATTATATTATTATTTTACCTCTTTTTTGATTTTCAACGTGGTTACGGCACGACCGAACGGTCGGAATTCATTTTAACCAAATTTAACGGATGATACAATTTAAACGATCGGTGGAAATTTATTTTACTTTTAGATTAGGCGAGAAATGACTTAAATAAATTACTTAAGCACGTCAAAAGGGGGTATAGAAAGCGAATGAAAACGAGAATAAAAATACATGAAACAAAATGTGGACCACCACGGGTACATAGAATGAATTGAAAAGCTCGGTTTGGAAACTTACCCGTTGAAGAACGAAGAAAACGAAGAACGAACGATGAATGTTGAAGAACGGTCGAGAATCTTCGCGTAATTACTCATGGAAACGTTACGGAAACATTACGGAAGCGCCTCGGCTTGGCTTTTCTTCACGGAAATAATTTTCCTCAGTAATTTCGAGAGAAGGAGAAGTGCCAAGAAGGCTGAACCCTTTTCTTCTTCACTCCTCCCCCTATTTATAGCAAAATAGGGGAGGAGCTTGCCACCCAGGCGAGCAAGGTTGCTTCCTCCATAAGCAACAGCCTTCTGGAGGAAGGATCTGGAAGGCCCAAGTGGGCCAGATTGCTATTTGTACCCCCATTTTTACTAAATGCACCCCCCTTCTATTTTTTTGGTAATTCTTTTTTCCGAAACTTTACGAATTTCGTAACGATACTTATTTTCCTTCCGCAAGGTTACGAATCCTTACGGATTATGTATTTACTCTTTTTTAGCTTTTGAAGAAGTTACGGAAACTCACGGATTGCGAAAAAACACATCTTTTCGATTTCCGCCACATTATGGAATTTCACGGACCGCGCAAGCCTGCTTCCTTTTGATTTTCGGCACGTCTCGGAACTTCACATATTGTGCAACAAAGGGTGCCAAGTATCTTGAAGCGGCCAATCAAAGGTTGTATATTATCAAATAGCAATCCCCGGACGAAATTAGGGTATGACAGTTGCCCCTCTTTACTTACCTCTCATCGGAGATAAGAGGAAAGCAAAGATAAGACACTGATTTCGTCCGTCCTGCCCTTTTCCGTGATGACGACTCTCGTCTCTACTCCTTCTTCTTTTCTGCACAACACAAAACAAAATACAAACAACAACAAGAACAACAAACTATACATATACACATTAAGGAAAGGAAACAATCGGGAACATAACAAAGATTACATTTCCCAGTCAAGAGGATCCGCCCTTGACGATGAAAAACTCTGGAGAATGGAGGATTGCACTAGAGGGTCCTCACTAGTCAATCATGAAGCATAGCTCCAAACTCTTGGGTGGAGGACGCATGAACGAAAACGCAATTCATGGGCTCCGAAAAAGATTGAGAATGGAGAATTGCACTAAGCAATAACTACGCATGGCTCCAAACTCGAAGGTGGAGGACACATGAACGAAAACGCAATTCATGGGCTCCGAAAAATATTGAGAATGGAGAATTGCACTAAGCAATCACTACGCATGGCTCCAAACTCGAAGGTGGAGGACACATGAACGAAAACGCAATTCATGGGCTCCGAAAAAGATTGAGAATGGAGAATTGCACTAAGCAATAACTACGCATGGCTCCAAACTCGAAGGTGGAGGACACATGAATGAAAACGCAATTCATGGGCTCCGAAAAATATTGAGAATGGAGAATTGCACTAAGCAATCACTACGCATGGCTCCAAACTCGAAGGTGGAGGACACATGAACAAAAACGCAATTCATGGGCTCCGAAAAATATTGAGAATGGAGAATTGCACTAAGCAATCACTATGCATGGCTCCAAACTCGAAAGTGGAGGACACATGAAGGAAAACGCAATTCATGGGCTCCGAAAAAGATTGAGAATGGAGAATTGCACTAAGCAATCACTACGCATGGCTCCAAACTCGAAGGTGGAGGACACATGAACGAAAACGCAATTCATGGGCTCCGAAAAAGATTGAGAATGGAGAAATGCACTAAGCAATCACTACGCATGGCTCCAAACTCGAAGGTGGAGGACACATGAACAAAAACGCAATTCATGGGCTCCAAAAAAGATTGAGAATGGAGAATTGCACTAAGCAATCACTACGCATGGCTCCAAACTCGAAGGTGGAGGACACATGAACGAAAACGCAATTCATGGGCCCCGAAAAAGATTAAGAATGGAGAATTGCACTAAGCAATCACTACGCATGGCTCCAAACTCGAAGGTGGAGGACACATGAACGAAAACGCAATTCATGGGCTCCGAAAAAGATTGGCAGGACCGAACGGTCCACCGGGTTTTTCCACCGAAAAGGAAAGCATGATTTTTGCAAAGAAAAATAAATCATTCGCGAGAGCACCACATCTTAGAGAAACAACATACTTGTGCCAAGGGTAATCTTCCTTGTAACCGATAATGCAGGGCAGGATGTCAACTTTTAGCTTTCAAATGAACATGCAGGGGAAACATCGGGCTAAGCTGAAAATAAATCACTCATAGTGTATAAAACTCACAAGGCAAGTGTTTTATCCTATTCCCAAACCATAACTGCACCATGACTCTATTTTGCACGCGACTTCCTATCGAATCAAAGATCAAACGTACGATCACGGACCAATAGGATTTTCTCGAGGTTAGTGTTTTCGGAGAGGAAGCTGGGTGTTTCGGTCTTTTCCTCTTTGTTCATGATGGGTGGGATATTGCCAGTCGAGAATGATTTTGAGTGGCAATCTGGCTTGAAGAATTCCTGTCCTCTTTCTTTCATTGATCGAGAATTGCTTCTTTTCCCTTTTTACTTCCTTTCGATCTTTGATCGGGAATCCTTCTTTCATTTCTTCTGTTCTTTTCTTTATTTTCATCTCTCTCCTTTTTTTCTTTTTTCTTTCTTTCCATTTCTTCCTTTTCTTTCTTTTCATTTTTCCTTTCCCATCCCTTTCTTTGGGAAATCGGGTTTTAGCATTTTATTCACTCTCCCTTGAGGAGATTCCGCTGTCCTTTGCTTCGGGGGAAAGAATGAGGATTCCCTTTTTTACAGGCCAAGGTTCAAAAAGGTCTGAGGTTGTGTTTCAATGGGGTCTTTTATCGTGGGAACCCCAATCTTGATATCTGGGGCGAGACAAATTTGGGTGTCAAGGTGTTGGTTTTGGGCCGAACTTCCATATTATTCCATAAGGCATGCTTGACAATGATGATTTGAAAACAACGTGCAAAATTAGTCATGGCTACAGCCAGGTGGGCACTCAAGCATCCTGTTTATGGCATTGTGATACTACGGTTGGGAATTTACACAGACAGACCCAATGTTTCCAAGTTATGTTCTTTCATCAGTTCAATGAATTCATCCATCCTTATCTCGGTTCATTCCGGAAAATAAACTCTTAGCATCAGTCCCTTGTTTCCAGAAGATACGTTTGCTCTTTACGAATGATTTATACTTCTTAACTATAACATGTCGACCTTCGCGGTCTTTCTTTCTTTTTACTTTTTGTTTTATTTTTTATATATATTTACTAAAATTATACATCTGTGGTCCTTTATGAGGAAAACCTTTCTTTGTACATCTATATTTTTATACATGACAAACTTTTTCTGTACACGCATTAGAACTCTTCTCTTTACGTCACACGGTCTATATACAAACCTTATTTACATTCAAAGATTTTTCATTTTTCCCAACACACACTTATAGTTCACACAAAAGTTTCTTCATATACACTCGTTGCTCATACACACAAGAATTCCTTTCCACGCATCATTTACACACAAAAACCTTCTATACACATTTTCCTTTTACATACATGTATAAATAAAAACCTTTTTTCTTTTTTTTATGAACATGACTTTTATTCACAACACTTCTTTCTTTTTATTAGGATTTTTGGTTCATTTTATTTTTAGGACGACGTTCCTAAATGAAAAACTCTACACGGTTCCGGAATTTCAACAAACACTATTGACAACAATGCAACAAGTACCGACGTAACAACTCAAACGATATGTATGTACAAAACAAAAGTCAAAACATGAAACAAACGTTAGTCCTTTAGTCAAACAAAAATAAGATGATATGTAACAGAAAAAAAGTTAATTGAAACAAAAAAGAAATATGGATCAAGGGATCTCCCAATCATGTGGCTCCGCTCCCTCCTAAGAAATCAAGTAAATCGGCCATCTCCTCGTCATCGCGGGCCTCATCTGCCTCGTCGGGAGCCTCTGCTGGTGCCTCAGAAGGTGCCTCTCCTGCCCGGGCCTCAGGCCAATCTCCAGGCCATGCGACCTCTGCCCTGAACTGGCCCAGAGTAGGGCACGGAAAGGAAGTAAAACCCTGGCTCTGCAGGCTGAGGCTCATCTAGTAAAGACAATCATGGGTCTGTACATGCGCCCGGTGGTTGGCCGCCTGCTGGCGAACCAAATGCCGCAAATACTGCTCCGTATCAAACGATCCAACTGGGCCGTCTGCAGCCTGCGGAGCATCCCCCTGGGCCTGTCTCTGTGTGCAATACTTCTCAATAAAAGCCCGGGTGATGGGTGGCCGAATCACCTTGCTAGGTGCGACGGGGACTCCGAACGACTGGTAGAGTCCTGTGATCAAGGCGGGAAATCCCAGGGCCCTGTTGGACTTATCTGGGTCCAGAGGGTGCCTGGTAGGCGCCATACCTGCAAATATATAGATGGCATCAGCGATTAACTGAGCCACATGAATGCTCATCCGTGTCAGGATGGCGTACACCAGCTGACACTTCGGCAGGGGGAGGTCGGAATTATGATCGCTGGACTGGATGTTGCTGAGCAGCAAAGTCATCCAGATCTGAGTCAGGGTGGTCATGTTGGTGCGCATGATCCGCACTCGTCTTCCAGCCGCAGTCCGGGCAAAATCCTGCCCCGGTATACATAGCAACTGGGTGATGGCCTCCTCATCGAACCCATCAGACCGGTTCCTCCTCTGGCCATACTCGCACTCCTGACCCTCTTCCAGCACTAAAGGATATCCCAGGAGCTGGCCGATAGCATCTGCATCAAACGGGATCCATTGACCCCTCACCCAGGACCTCATATCTCGCACGCCCTCCTCTGTAGGCCAAGCATTGGCATAAAATTCGAGGACTATGTCTGGATCGAACTTGGCCATGGGGGTAACCAGTGATGCCCACCGCCGGTGAACTATCTCCTCCTGGAAATCGGTATACTCATCGTCCCTGAGCTGGACGCGTCGCTCCCGGAGAAATGACCATCCCTTGATGGCCTCGAAGCGCTGCTGGTGTTCAGCGCTCCTAAAGCGGTGACTGTCATACTCGGGAGCGGAACTGGTTCCTTCGGCCGCTTTATCCTTCCTGGATCTCTTTGAGGCAAGTTTCCTCGGGGCCATTTCCTGCGAGAACAAACATTTAGAAGTTAGTTTTACAAGATAATGCTTATCTTAACGCAAAAACTTCGTGCTAACTCCCCTGATTTAGACCAAACTCATGTAACCCATTTATGCACACGCGCATGTGTAGAAAATATCCCATTACTCATGTCAACATACAAGAGCATCAAACATATTCTAATTACCATACACCTATATACATTATGAAAAAAGAAAACACACTTTCATGCTCAAAGTGTTGCGTCAAACTTTACACCTAATTTATATCCTAAACATTCGCTATCACAAACTACCTACATACATTTGAAGTACACCATACAAATTTTTATTGTTTCACTCATATTTATTTATATGCATATTGGAAAGCTAATTACATCCTGCACATATTTGCATTCAAAAAGGCATTCCACACTATCTACATTCATTTAGGAAGACAATCATTCACACTTTGCTAGGAATTTCATGCTCCTTTTATTTACCTATGTATACACACTATTGCAAGGTGTTTTCCACGCTACCTCTATGTAAAGTATCAAACATGGGGCAGCCCAAATTCAAGCAAAAACTCTCACAAGCAAATCCTAATTTTCATGTTTTTCTAAATCTAAAACCAAATTTGGATTCCTAGCCATAAGCATGTTTCCTTGCATTGAAGCTACAAGTTTGGGTTCCTAAGCTTGGAATTGCATTCGGGCACCTATTTTGAATCTCCTATGTTGTACCTACATATAAGAAACAGTCCCACTCTCCCAATTTTACAAAATCATATTCATACATCATTGAGGCATTTCACCGAGCACTTGGTGAGCGCATGTTTGGACATAAATTGCAAGAGGATGGGGACAATGTGGCATGCCCCATTGCTTCAGAATACAGCATAGGCCTAAGGCCTTCTCATTCAAATCCTCAACTCAAGAAAACAAGCATAAAAACAAACCAAAACTGCCCCACAAATATAAGCACATTCTCACAATTTGGAGCACCAAAAGATGAAGAAAATATACCAATGGGAAGCTAAAAACATCAAGGATTGAATACTTACTTGTTGGAGTGAATAATAACACCAAAAATGAAAGCAAAAGGCAACCAAAAGTGGCTTGAGGAAGCAAGAACCGCAAGCCTTCGTGTTCTTTCTTTTGAATGAGGGGGGGGGGGAAGTTTTTGGATGCCAAAACATTCCCCTCCCTCGTTTTTATATTTTGAATGCAAGGGTTGCTCGCCCAAGCGAGCTCAGCTCGCCCAGGCGAGCTAACCTGCCATTTTTTTTTTTTGGAGGGGAACATTAACCATGTCCCCTCCTTCCTTATGGGCTAGCGTTTGCCCACTTGAACCTACTTAAATTAGAATTAGGTGTCGATTACTTATTTAAAACAAACAATAGTAAAAGAAACTGCGAACGCGAAGGATACTGGGCTGCCCTGCAGCGACGTTCTCTGCTTGTTTAGCGCCGGGAAGGGGTGGCGCTTGGTCGGTCGCGATCCTATCCTCCATTCGCTTCCATCCCTAAGTACCTGCAAGTAAGAGCCAAATGATATGTGACCAATCGTGACCGGTCATCGTCTTACCTTGGTTGATTTCTGCCATTGACTTGTCTTGACTTTTGACCGTGGCCTGAGACGATTCTGCTCCTTGCTATCACAAGATATGCATGTGCATGTGCATGTATGAATGTTTCTAATGCGATGATTTTATTTTAGTGAAGGCTGGTTAGATTCAATTTTAAATAAGCATTTGGGGCACCCCCATACACCGAGCGAAGAGGGCTCAATTTATAACAAATTAAAACACGAAGTTTGAAACCAAAGGGAGGACTAAAACCTCACCCATCTTTTCTTCTTTTAAAGGAACGAGACAAATACAGAGGAAGGGAATCCCTGAAGGAAACCAAGAAGAACAAAAACTCAGAATTAAAAGAACATGCAACGGTCCTCTCGATTGCCCCAGATTTCAAGCTTAATATCGTTTAACTACATCAGAGTTCACGGGCGAGGGCAACTCCTCGCCATCCATATGGGTGAGTATCAGAGCACCCCCAGAAAAAGCTCTTTTCACCACGAAAGGTCCTTCATAATTCGGGGCCCACTTGCATCGATTATCTTTAACAGCGTGGGACATCTTCTTCAACACGAGGTCCCCCTCGTTGAACTTGCGCGGGCGTACCTTTTTGTCAAATGCGTTCTTTATCCTTCGTTGATACAAACGCCCATGGCTCATGGCGGCCAAACGCTTACCTTCAATAAGGTTAAGTTGGTCGTAGCGTGCTTGATCCCATTCTGACTCTTCTAGGCCTGACTCCGCCATTATCCTCTGAGAAGGAACCTCTACCTCAAATGGGAGCACTGCTTCCATCCCATAAACCAAGGAATACGGCGTTGCCCCAGAAGAAGTTCGTACCGAGGTTCTGTATTCGTGTAGGGCGAAAGGCAACATCTCATGCCAATCTTTGTATGACACTGTCATTTTTTGAACAATCTTCTTAATATTCTTATTCGCAGCCTCTACAGCCCCATTCATCTTTGGCCGATAAGGGGTAGAGTTATGATGCTGGATCTTGAAGTCTTCGCACATCTCCTGCATCAAACTACTTCCTTACTTCTTCTTTAACTTCTAAAGACATCTCGGGTCTCATTCTTCGTAACTTTTGCTTAACCAGGGAAGACCCAGGATTCAAGGGCAACTTATGCTGCACAATGTCGGAATCGAGACCGGGCATGTCTTGATATGACCACGCAAAGACATCTTGATACTCTTGAAGAAGGGTTATCAAGCCTTGACGGATAGGCACGGTCATACCGGTTCCTACCTTTACTTCTTTCTTTTCCTCCGTGGTCCCCAAGTTTACCAATTCGGTTTCTTCTTGGTGAGGCTTCATTTCACGTTCTTCCTGAGCGACCAACCTCTCCAACTCTGGTGACAGGACGTCCTCTTCCTCTTCCTTGTTTATCGTTTGGCTTATATCTCGATCGAAATCGATTGTCAAACCCTCGTTGTTAGGTTCCTCAAAGAATCGACCCTCATATCTATACCAAACAAGACAAAAGAAACAAAAAACATGCAAAATGATATGAGAAAGGGTGGTGCTGCAAGAACAAATGAAACAAGATCTCTTTGTTTATTTAATAAGGTAGGTTTCACAAAACAAAAGAGAACGGAAATCTATAGGCTCTAATTACATTGAATCAGCGGTATAGACTTCTGACTGGCTTATCACGCGCCAGTTCCCCACTTGGGAATCGGGGTGGCATGGTTGCAAAAAACTTGGTGGGTCTTGAGGGAACTCCTCTTCTATTGCGGCCACCTCCTCCTCGGACACCATTCCAGCGCTGGTGAAACACTGGCTAATACGGCCGGGCCATACCCTATCCGCCCGAAATCTTGACGGCACGTTCCTCCTCCCCGGCATCCCGGGTTCATACCCTAATCCATACTTGTATGGATTTCCCTTGATATCGACCATGTCGGCATTCCCGAGGCAGTCTTTGCCTAAACCCATTCCGGGCTCAAATCCATTCCTAAGCATAACACGCGCCACCATTACGGCCGCTTTGGAGAGAGAAGGTAGCGACGGACTTGGTTCCACAGAGGCGCAACTCACTACCTCAAAGGATTGGAAAGCCGTTTCCAATTATTCTTCCGCCGCTTCTACGTACGGTGCGGAGGAGGGGCAGCTCACCAACATATCCTCTTCACCCGACACTATCACTAAAAGTCCACCCACTGTGAACTTCAATTTCTGGTGAAGCGTTGAAGGGACCACTCCCAGGGCATGAATCCACGGTCTTCCCAAGAGGCAGCTATAGGCGGGATTTATATCCATTACCTGAAACACCACGTTGCAAGTGTGGGGGCCTATCTGAATGGGAATGTCGATTTCCCCCATCACTTCCCGCCGAGTACCATCAAAGGCTCGCACCGCCATCGAGCTCGATTTTAAACGTGACGCACTAAAAGGAAGCTTTTCCAAAGTGGTCTTCAGCATTACATTTAAACTCGATCCATTGTCGATAAGTACCTTTGCGACAACGTGGTCCATATGTGGCGTCCCTAAATTAATGACTGGTTTAATAGAAATAATTTAAATAACAAAAACCATGGTAAATTTTTTTTTTCTTCTTTTTCTTTTTCATTTCTTTCTCTTTTCACCATAACTAGGTTTAGAAGGAAAATCCTCACTATAAAGTCCTGAATGGCCAGTTCACAACTCTATTCGGAGTCATTTCTTTCTTACCGCTCATAATTCTCTAAATTATTTTGCTGTTTCAAAAGGAAGAATGTACCATCCATTACTTTAGGTTGTCACATGAAGATAAAAGAATAAAATACGGTCGATAAACTCTTTTACAAATAAAGTTGCTAATGCTTTCTTTTCAAATAACAAGATCGATTATAAATGCATTCATCATTTAAAGCTGTCCAAAATATGGGAGTTTTACAAAATATATAGTGTCATCCAGAGCAAAGGTGTCCATAGTAGTGGCTTCAGCCACATGTATACAATCATCAAATTCCTATACATCAGGCCTACCCATACAAAAACAAAAGAGTAAACCTAACAGTCAGTCCTAGATACACCCACCCTCAAAAGTATACAAAACTAATCCAAAAAGCTGTCCACTAGGATGAAGAGCCTCCGCTGATCGCCATCTCCCTCGGGCCACTATCCTCCGTAGAGTCTGCCTCAGATGCCGACATGACTTCCTCGGGAGAATCCACCTCAAGAAGTGGATCCTCATCACCCTCTAGAAAGTCAAGGGCATCCACAGCAGGCTCAGGAGGTAGCTCCTCCAGGTCCTCCTCAGGGTCTTCCTCGGATGACGTTACCTCGATCACTTGAACGGGCTCCACTAGACGATATGGTGTAGGCGTGGGTAGTATCCATTCCACAGTGCGCTGAAGCGTCCGTGCAGGTTCATCTGGATGCACCAAAGAAGTAGCCGTGAATCGAATGGTGCCCCGAAATCGGCACCTCGTGTTGCCTTCGAGAGTCTCCCAAGCTCCCTCTAGACACTCCATCTCTACTCGATCACGGATTAGCTGCGCCGCCATCACGATCTACAAGGAAGAAGAGAAAGGGGTAGACTCTTTCACAAGAATCTAACTGCGCTACACACAATTTGTCTCATAACCACTACATGCAAGTAAAAGGGGTATTTTAAGGCTTTCCATCTCTGGTAATCGATTACACCGCCTTGGTAATCGATTACCAGAGGCTAAACTTGAATTACACAGCCTCAGAACATGAAATATGCAATAATGCACTGTGTAATCGATTACACATGTCTGGTAATCGATTACCAGTAACCCATTCCTCTGTGTAATCGATTACACAGGCTGGTAATCGATTACCAGAGGCTTCCATCATCTCCCAGTTCCCTTTTTAAGCCTGGTAATCGATTACACCCCTTGGTAATCGATTACCAGAGGCTTCCTTAGCTTCCTGACTTCGTTTTCAAGCCTGGTAATCGATTACATCCCCTGGTAATCGATTACCAGAGACCATCTTAGCCCCCTGTCTTCATTTTTAAGCCTTGTAATCGATTACCCACCCTTGGTAATCGATTACCAGAGACCATATCTCACATATCAATCAAGTTTCACAGCTGGCCAGCCACCACAAGCCTCATTGCTTTGTGGTCTTTGTTCCTTTTATCTGTTGACTGCCAGGAGCTCGCCTGCTTAGGTACATCACAGGTTCTCACTGACTGACTATGCCCGGGTTGGGTCGGGATTGGTCAAGCTTGGTTTTGGGCAATAGCACCCCACCTGACGTCCCCAAGGTCTCCTGACCCCCGCGACATATCTCCAGGTACCACTCTGTGGTCAACAATAAAAGCAGGAAGTTTCACCCTTCAACACTTCCTCATCTCAAGCTTGTAGGATTATGGGGTACCCATCACATGTGGTACTAGGTGGCGGTCGGGCGATGGTGCACAACAAGTTTTCCACATCCACAATGCGCGCATAAACCCACCATCCCCTGTTGCCCACCTCCATCTGAGCTCACGTACTCCCACATAGCCCATATCTTCGTTTCTCTCAACACCGGGTCCCCATCAATCCTCCCAAGCTTCCACAACATCCAAGCAAAACAACATTTAAACATCACAAGCTATCACAGCCAAGCAAAACAGGGCAAAGGCAGAAAAACTCTGCTCAACACACTAACCAAAATCACAGCTTTTCCCACTTAAAGACCCCAGTAACAATTCCTCCGATCCAATTCGTTAACCGTTGGATCGACTCCAAAATTTTACTGGAAGTCTATAGTGCATAAGCCTACATTTTGACCGTTGGGATCTACTAGCAAACATCCAGAACTCATTCTGTACTACTCTTTCCACAGCCAACCACACACAAGCATTTTCTGCACCAAGCTAAAATCCTGCTGCACCTATTTTGACAGCAAAATTCTGCATAAGTGCAGATTTTGAAAATCCCACTTCCTCTCATCCAATCTTGCTCAAATCAAATCCTACAAGTCCCAAATCATGTATCAAACATGTCTAAACCAAAGCCAAGCTTCAAACCACAGCAACACAAAATCTAGGTGTCCAAAACCCCTCAATTCAATAGGTTTTCTAGGTTTGAAAAGTGAAATTTAGAATGGGGTAAATTTGAAGCAAACTCTCACCTCACACAAGTCCATAACATCAATCTAAACTTGCTCAAACTGAATTTACACCTAAAATTCCACCAAATCAAAATTTGACTCTTCAACACCCAATTTTGCCCTAGAAATGGCTCTTGGTTCACTTTGGTCATTTGCTTTTCTCTCTAGCTCAGCCTAACCTTTCTCACACGTTCTAAATGACATTTCAAGCTAGTATTAACTCACTTTAACCTCCATTTACCACAGAATTCAGACTTAGCCTTCCAACTCTCAAGCCTCACTCTTTTTCCACTCACAACATCACATTCTCACTTTCTAACCCTAGGTTAGTTCTACCCTTCATCTCTAACAGATTTCCATCAGCAATTTCAGCATATAAACATCACAAACATCATCACAAAAACCCTAAAACAGAATGGGTATGTTTAACTCATCCAAACATGGCAATTTCAACAAGCTTTCAACAAGAGTCTTCACAAATAACCATCATGAAGCAGAAAACTAATAAAACTACCCATCATACCTCCCAAAACCCCATACCCACGAAATTTAAGAGAGAAAGAAGTCCACCCAAACCTGAATTTTCGAAGTCCCACTCGTAGCCACGCACTTCACGACTCCGAAAATGCTCTCCTTTCGCGATTTGGAGCAGAAATGAGCACCAAAGGTTGAAGCTTTGTTGGGCAACAATGGTGGATGGGAGAAAAGAAGAAGAAGGCTGCGTGAGAGAGAGGGAGAGCTGTCTGAAATTTTGTGGGGCTGAGTGAAGAGAGAGAGAGTTGCTTTTTGGTTTTAAAAGAAGGGTTTTCTCTTTTTTTCTATTATTTAATTCAAGCTATGCCACATGTCTCCATTTGAGTGGAGCAAGAAGGGCCCACTTTCCCTTTTGACTGTGACCCATACTCAGTCACAAAAGTGAGGAAAATCTGACCTTTGAAACGCTAAAAATCCTGCCTCGGTTTGCGTGCCGTTTCTCTGGTTCCAGTTTCTCGCGTTTCTCTGCGTCCGTCGGGGCCAGTTTTCGAAAGCAAGCAATATATATATCAAAACGCTCAGAATAAAACCCCGAGCGTGGTTCAGAGGTTGGTTTCGTTAAATTTTAAGTTGCATGCAAAACGATGATTTTTAACTAATTAATTAGGAATTAACCCATAACCTCCCAGTTATGGATTTCTCTCCCTTAATTAGTCCAACCCGCATATCTTGCCCCCACTATTCCTACTTCTACCAAGAACATATAGGCATAGACACTGAATAATACTTATATATATAATCATTCAAAATACATCGTTTTCAAAAATTCCGGGTAGAAATTTCCAGGATGTTACACCATACATCTCACCGACACATGTAAAGCCTTGTTGTGTCCTCTCCCCTCAATGGGAATCTCTTCTTCCGCAAACGCGATATAATTGTTGGTGGTTATATGATTAACAATGCCTTCGAAACCCTCCACTGAGATATCATGTGCTACATGGGCATCGTTAAGGACCTTTATCAACAGCGCACGATGAGGCTCGGAGTTTATGAGTAGTTCAAGCAAAGAGATCCTTGCTGGAGTTTTATTCAGTTGCTCGACTACCTTAAACTCGCTTTGTTGGATGAGGCGGAGGAACTCATGGGCCTCTTCCAAAGTCACTGTTTTTCCTTGAAGACCTTCTTTCTTTTCGGCCCCTCTTCCCACTGGAGGATCTACTTCTTTCGAGGGGGTGGCTATATCTGTGGGCTCTTGGACCATGGGCGCTTTCCCTTTAGAGGGCAATTCCGCCGGGTGAAGGGAAGCGAACACCCGACCACTGCGGGTTACGCCACTGAGGCCGGTGATGTTGGTTACCTTAGCTGATAGGGAGTCAACTTCGGTTGCAACTCTTTCGCTGGATGCGGGAGGGGTATACTTCCACGGAACGGCCTTATTACTTTGATATGCGAAAGGTGTTGGCTTGGGTGCCATCCTGGGGTATATGGGTGTGGAGCCGGTCCCTTTCCTAGTAAAACATATCACTAGGGCCTTGGGGGTTAGAGGAACCTTCTTCTCTTCCGACTGCATGCAAATCTGTGGTTCTTCCCTCCCTCCTAGGGACACTTCAAGCTGCCTGTAATCCATGAGCCGCTGAAGCAATTCTTCCACCACGGGACAGGTTTCCATGTCATGCGACTCCCCGAGGTGAAACAAACATTCATCCCTTTCGTCTCCACCTCGGGAGACCATGCACGCCGCTTGCAGTGATTGATAGATGAAGCGTCTAGAAGTAACCACCTCTCCTAACCTCTTTACCCGCGATGGCCCATCCTTTTCGAAGGCGTTCACGCTAGCCCCTCCATGACTAGCTAGCGGGTTGGTTTTAACATTTGGACCTTCCTCCTGAAACGCTAGCCAGCCGGCACTAATCAGGTGCTGCACTTTATATTTGAACGGGATGCAGGAGTCAATATTGTGTATGGGAGCTCCACTATGGTACACACACTTGGCACCCGGGTCGTACCACTTGGGGTAGGGTGGCTGGAAGACCTTCCCGGGTATGGCCACCACCAAATGATTCTCCAATAATGAAGGCCATAACTCGGAGTATGCCATGGGAATAGGGGAGAAGTTATCTTTCGGGGGCGGGTGTTGTGGATATTTATAGCTCGCGCCGGGGGCTGTATTATTAATTGGCCGGGGAGCGGCTGGAGCTGTGCGTTGGGCCGGCGCTCTTTCTGCTGCGGGTGGTTCTTTTACTTGAGTCCGGAGAGAATTCCCGGCTCGGATTAAAAAATTTGGGGGATTGGGTTGGTATAAGCTTTGGATATTTTGGGGTGCTTTCATCCACGTCGGGGCGGTGGTGACTGCGTGGGCGTCTCCTTCCTTTTTCCTTACACCCACTACTGGGGCTCTTTTGTTGTTGTTGGAAGCATATTCGAACTTGCCTTTCCGTAGTCCGGATTCAATCCTTTCTCCGGCGAAGACGAGATCCGCAAAGTTAGCTAGCATGTAGCCTATCAGCTTTTCATAGTAGAACATGGGTAACGTATCTACCATAATTGTGATCATCTCCCTTTCCGTCATGGGCGGTACGACTTGGGCTGCGAGATCTCTCCATCTTTGGGCATATTCCTTAATGGACTCATGCTCTCGCTTAGTCATACTCTGAAGCTGGTTCCGATCGGGAGCCATGTCCGTATTGTACTGGTACTGCCTAATGAAGGCAGTTGCCAAGTCCTTCCATGATCGGATCTGGGAAGCTTCCAGATTGGTATACCATGCTACAGCTGCCCCGGCCAAGCTATCTTGAAAGAAATGGACCAACAATTTTTCGTCCGCAGAATACGCCCCCATCTTTCGGCAATACATCCGAAGATGCCCCTTCGGACATGTCGTCCCTTTGTACTTATCAAAGTCCGGTACTTTGAACTTGGGAGGAATGACGATATTGGGCACGAGACATAAATCCGCTAAGTCCGAGAATGGGTAATTGTCAAGGCCCTCGACTGCTCTTAACCTCTCTTCAAGCGCCTCAATCTTTCCCTTATCTTCCACGAAGGGAACAGATTCTTTTACGGATCTTTGAGGTGGAGCAGGGGGCCAAGATGGGTATCTCCTTCCTCATCGTCTTGCCCAGGATAGTCGTCATACGGCGGGAGTTGCCCCTCAAAAGTAGGGGCTTGGCTAAAATCTTCTGGGGCGGCACGGGGAGTGAAGTCCGGAGGCAAGCCATAAGGATAAGCTTGCGGACTATACCTTCGACCAAACACGGCCGTGTTTCTGTCTCGGCCCGGATTTAAAGTGGGTTGCAGTACCGGCTCCGCTTCCCTAACCGTACTGGAAGCGGTTGCCGTGGCTTTATCCTCTATGGTTTTCTGGAGTTTTAACATGACCTCCGAGATGGAAGCCATTTGATCTTTTAAGGCTGATAGATCGGCCTTCATCTGTTCCTGCACGCCCTCTTCATTATCCAGTTTTCTGGATCGAGTGTTATAGAGGTGCCTTAGTGTTTTCTTAGTTATGATGAAATTCCTAAAGAAATAAACAACGGTGAGTATGCCACCAAAACATGAATATGCAAATGGATGATCGGAGCACTTGGATCCACCCCAAGGTTTTTTAGATAACGTGATGAGTCCAGAACTTCTCATTTTATAAAAAGATCAAAGCTTTCATCTAGCCAAGATTATACAAAGGTGTTACAAGAGAACCTAACGATTCCTAATTTTATGGGCCATCAAATCTATCATGTGTTGACAGTAATTGATTAGCCCATGAATCTCCTCGGGGGCCGTACACACTTCAGCCATGGCTTTTGCTTTGGCTAAAAGACGCGAGAGGTCTTGACTTCCATTCAAGGTCAAGACGAACCTATCCATCCACATAGTCGCTTCTTGATGCAATGCATCAATCACCCTCCCTCTTGCTTCTTTTTTGGCATACACTTGTGCAAAATCCTCCACTAGCTTTTGTTCATGGGCCATAGACTGGTTCAATTCTTCCTTGTATTGCCCTATGATAGCCAGCATGCTTTGCTCTGTGGCTTCCAAGTGTTGAGCCAAACTCCTTTTGGACCTCGCGCAAGCAACTAACTCCTCTTTTAAGATCATGCCATGCACCCGTGACCGATCTCTCTCCTCTCTTCGGAGCTTGAGCTCATTGTTGCTACCCCACAATGCTCCTCAGAATTTCTCTCGGCCATATTCCTCCTTGCGGGCCCTTTTGGTTTCTTGTTCAAGGGCTCTTGCAGTGGCCGCGTTTTCCTCTTGTAACTCGGTGCACTCCTTCCGGATGTGTGTAGCAGCTGATTTGAACTTCTCCTTGGCGAATCTTGCCTTCCCTAGCTCTAATTTTAGAGCTCGGACTTCTTCATCTTCCTCCGGAGCTTCAAAGTTCTCCTCATCGATAACTTTCAATTTGGAGAGCCAATTTAACCCTCGCATATGAATTCTTAGCCATCCATGATAACCTCCGATGACGCCATTTCGGATGCCTCTAAGCTCCTTGTCTTTCTTCAACGGACTCCTCCACGCCTTGTGGATTCTTTGTATAACCTTGAGACCTTGCGCGCCTAGATCCCTCACAAGGAAAGGCGAGAGACTTTCTTCGGTTGGCGCTCCCCTCATGGGATACCCTAGCTGTCTTATGGCGAGTGCGGGATTATAATTAATACAACCCCTAGTCCCTATCAGTGGAACATTAGGGTAGTCCCCACACGAGAAAAGGACTCCTTCCTTGCCTTCCTTCCAACGAGGAAACCAATTGATCGCGCTGCCCCCTATCCCAGCCAAATGTTGGTCCCAATCGACTCTTCCTTTTTCGGCGCATGAGCGATAGCTTTGAAGCGGACACGGGTGTCTCGTGTCTTGTCGGAATATGTGTGAAATCAACCACACACAGAGAGCGGGTAAACAACAGACAATCCGTGCACTGTTTTTCTCACACCTCCGGTCAAAGGTGTCAAACAAATCTGCCAAGATAGCCACCACTGGACTTTCCTTGCTATGGTGATATGCGAGGAAAGCATCAATGGCGGCTAAGTCTACCAAACCGTCAACGTTCGGAAAGAGGACAACCCCAAAGATCAGCAAAGCTAAAATATCCGCAAACGGGCCCCACTTCTCTTGGCTCGCCATATCCCTTGCCTTGCCTTCCAAGTATTTCCGAGGCAGGCCTACTACGCCGTTCCGAATTTGCTTCATGCGATCCAACTCTTTTGTTGAATCTCCAATCACAGCTGCAATCTTGCTCAAGGAAGGAAGAAAGCTGGAGAAAAGATACGGTTTTCTCCCCCCAAGAGGGCATCCAAATATCTCCTCAAACTCTTCAATAGTTGGTACCATTTGGAAGTCCCCTAACGTGAAACACCTCAACGACTGGTTATAGTATTGGGCGAGGGATACGACAGCTTCCGTAAATACCTCCGCTGCGGTCAAATCTAGAATCTTCCCGTAGACTTTGCGGAAGGCTTGCCTTTGGAGGGGTCCCATCAATCGTCCCAATTCCTTGAGGC
The DNA here is from genome assembly GCF_000004515.6 of Glycine max. Classification (NCBI taxonomy): domain Eukaryota; kingdom Viridiplantae; phylum Streptophyta; class Magnoliopsida; order Fabales; family Fabaceae; genus Glycine; species Glycine max. Next base: position 33,784,973 of record NC_038254.2, read on the forward strand.
TAGTGACATCTAGACCTTTAACCTTGACTTGATAAAACCTTTTGCCGTTTGGATTTGTCCCCATCATTTACCTAAAAAAGGGGGTAGATCAAGACTCCGACATGAATGATGCAATGCGTATGCATGAAACGGAAAGGTAACAAGATAAAGGGGTAATTCATACATACGAGACCGCAGAGACCCAATTTTAATGCTACGTTTGGGCATGATGGCGCCTCGACGTAGCATTAAAAAAGGTTACGTACTACTCTAAAGAAAACAAATACCACTAGCAAAAAAAAAACTATCAACTAGTGCTATTTATCAAAAGATGCATGAGAACAAATGGCACGGAGCGTGTTTGCTCTTTGCCCCTATTTTGGAACCTATAGGATAATATCTAGGGGTTTCTAATAACTACTTCCCTACAATTTATAACTCACACGGCCGTTCTCTAGAGGTATCATCACTCAAGATAACAATATTGTGGCGATATGGAATACCAGCGACAACACATTATAAAGAGAGAAAGCTCTAGACAAGGTTTCACTATTATCAAGCAAGTCGGAGACCTAGCAGGATGATAGATTCACCTCCACTCCTTAAATTCCCATGAACCCGGGTGTAGGGCCCCTTTTTTACTCAAACCCGTGGGTGCTTAGAATGCAGTGTAAAGAATGTGAAATAGACAACAGTTATTTACATTTTACACAATTCAATAAAAGCACACACAAAGTTTCACAATTCCACAATTCCTAAAATAGGCCTGAAATTCTGATACCAGGGGACAGATGTCGTACCGGATGTCACGACATCACGCTTCAGAACATGCAGATTATATGTGTCCGTATGAACAGATTAAACAAGTAAATAACACAAGAGAATTGTTAACCCAGTTCAGTGCAACCTCACCTACATCTGGGGGCTACCAAGCCAGGGAGGAAATCCACTCTCAATAGTGTTAGTTCAAGGTCTAACAGCCCCTGTTTACAACCTTCTCACCTAACCACTACCCGTGCGATCTCTACCTAAGAGCCACTCTTAGATATGAGAACCTCCGCTCACTCCCTCTCACTCACACTCCCGTGTTTACAATTAAGTCAAAGACACACCAGAGATCAACTCTGAACAAAAGAGATCAACTCTACACACTAGAGATCAACTCTACACACTAGAGATCAACTCTACACACATAGGTCCAACACTTGATGTTAGGATACCATCAAGGTGGCTCACAAAAGACTCAAGTCCCAAAACTCACACAATAACTCTTCAATCCCGGACTTGGTACAGAACTCGTGCAGCCTCCATGATTATATAGCCGTGTACGATTCTGGGCTGCAACTCCTTGATGCTGGATGAGATCTATCACTTTCCTGAAAATCTGCAGTTAAAGAACTAAAAGATAACTTTTGATCTTTTAGTTTGAATCTTTAATCTTTAATCTTTAATCCCTGAACGAACTCTTCTACTTTGAAATTCGAACTTTAATGATCTTTTAATTCGTTCCTAAAGATAGATCTTCTTATCTCTTGCTAACTGCACAATAATCTGTTAAAGATATAACAGATTTATGTGTCCAGTATTTTCGGGCAAGATGTCAGGACATCGTATCCGACATCGTGGATCCTGCAGCTTCAATGCTTCACTTGACTTTTATCTTGCATTGTACAGCAATTCCAGTATTCTCGGGCAGGATGTCAGGACATTGTATCCGACATCGTGGATCCTGCAACTTCAATTCTTCATTTGACATTTTATCTTGCCTTGTGCATTGTGCTGCCCGATCTTATTCCTTGACATAACGTTGGACATCATGTGCAGCAACTCCAGCTTTCCTTCATTGTCTAAGTGCTTATGTTTTAACAAAATCTTAGCCAATCTTTTAAAGCTCAGTAGAGCTAAACACTAACAATCTCCCCCTTTGGCAAATTTTGTCTAAAACATACTTAGACACTTCCTGAGCAGGTACGAGCAGTTATGCAAGTGGGATCAGCAACTTCCATTATCAGAGTAATCAAGCACAGCGGAAATTCTTCAAGTTGCAGATCTACAAGTCTTCTTCAGGATGTCAAGACATCTCACGTGACATCAGCTTTCTGCTTCTGCTCCCCCTGTCTTCATGCTTACTGCAGCATCTTCTATCAGCTACTAGTCTTTTCCAGGATGTCAAGACATCTCATGTGACATCCGCTTTCTGCTCCCCCTGTCTTCATGCTCTTACTGCAGCATCAGCTACTAGTCTTTTCCAGGATGTCAAGACATCTCATGTGACATCCGCTTTCTGCTCCCCCTGTCTTCATGCTCTTACTGCAGCATCTTCTATCAGCTTCTAGTAGCTTACATCCGTCATCATCAGCAGCAGTCTCCCCCTCAAAATCGTGTACATACAACTCCCCCTCAAGGTCATGAATCATGCATACATCGTATCCTACTGCCATACATCTACTATTGCATACATAGTATCCTATTACTCAAAATCATGCATAATAGCAAGCATAATACTATTACTCCCCCTTTTTAGACATAAATTTGGCAAAAGTAGGATGCATGAAATTAAAGTGCAAATATTACAGACCAATATCAATCAATTGTTCTAAGGGACATGCCCCTTTAGCTAATAAAAGTGAAAAGCAAAAATAAGGGTCTGATGATCATGGGGTGGCTTCAGAATCATCATCTGATTCTGTCTCTTCTGCTGCATCTTCCTCTTCCTCAGCAGCTTCTTCTTCTTCTTCAGCTGCTTCTCCTTCTTCCTCAGCTGCCTCTTCTTGCTCAGCTGGATCTTCTTCTTCCTCAGCTGCTTCACCATCATCAATGCCACTGTCTGTGAGTCTTTCGATCAGCCGTTCTAGCTCCATCTTCTTCTCTGTGGTGGCTTTGATGGTTGCTTCCAGCACCTTGCATGTGTCCTTGAGTTCAGCAATCAAGGCATCCTTGGACACAGCACCTGAAGCAGCAGCTTTCCCTGATGTCGAGACAATGTCTGGGACATGTGTCCCCTCAAACAGTTTGTAATGCAGGGATAGAGGAGATTCTCTTTTCATCACAGAGTCAGTGTAGTTTAACATATTGGGATGCTGACTCAACATAATGCCACACAATACAGTAGGGAAGGCAATGGGTAATTTGACAGCAAAAGATTCTGAATGCTTAACAGTTTGATCAAAAATATAGTTTCCAAAATTAAATTTGGATTTGGTTCCAACAGCATACAGAAATCTACCCAAACCTGTGGCAATAGTGGAAGTATGATTGGTGGGAACCCAGTTTGCAGCTCCAATCCTGTGCAGAATTGCATACTTCACACTTAGCTTCCCTGCTGAAAGCTTCCCTTTCTTCGGCCAATGCTGGACTTGTTTGGCAGTGATTTCCTTGGCAATCTGATGCTCAGAAACATCAATATCCACCATTCCATCAGTAGGTCTGCCCAGATGTTTGTTGATCACAGCAGGGGAGAATCTAACACACTTTCCTCTGACAAACACTCTTTGATAATCATCACTTTTTCTGTTTGATATGTCAGAGGGAATGTTGACAATGAATTCCCTGACTAGGCCTTCATAACAGTCTCCCAATTTGGTGACTGTCTTCAGTAGTCCAGCAGCCTTAATGAGTTCCATGGTCTCCTTGCAATCCAAGGCATCTCTTCCCAATTCTCTTTCAACCGCAAGTCTGCGTTGATACACATATTTCCACTTTTCCACATTGCCAATTGAGTGGAAAGAGATGTTGTCCAGTGGTGCATCAGGAACATTTCCAGGCACCTTTCTTCCAGATTTCTTGGCCCTCTTTGATGTCGAGACATCTAGTTCGACATCATCATCAGAGTCGGATGAGGAAATTTCTTTCCTCTTCTTGGAGGGGATAGCAACCTTGCTTCTTCTGGATGTGGTAGGAGTGATTGGAGTGCTCTTCTTCTGAGCCATAGTTTTGATTCGTCCAGACCTCTTGATGGGAGTTTTCCCTTTTCGGCTTTGTAATTGTTCAGCAATGCCAGGTGCCAACCTGTTGGCAATGGGTTCTTCATCAGATTCGACTTCTTCTAAGTCAATGAGGTCACCTGGAGCAGGTTCTGGTGCCCGTGGTGCAGGAGTCTCCTCTGCGGCTTGATCCTCTTCTTCTGTTGATTCCTCTTCACTGGGTGAAGGGAGGGCTTCAACATTTGGAGCGGAGGATGTTGGAACATCTTTATTGACATCAGGCACAGAAACATCTGGGGTGGAAGATGTTGGAACATCTTTCTCAGCATCAGGCACAGAAGCATCTTTCAGAATGCTACTCACAATACCGCGGATTTTCTTGTCCATCTCCGTGTCTACTTCCCTAGGACTTGTTGCAAGGCTAGGGTTTTCAGCAATCTTCACTCCCTGTTGTCTTCTGGGAACCAGTTTCTCAGGGACAGAAGCTTGACCAGGAATTATTTGTATGGGTTGGATGTTGAATTCTGGTTGTTCCTGGTGCGGAGATGATGGTACAGCGGGTGAACCAGAAGCGGAAGTTTCTTTTGGTGAGGTAGCCATGGAAAAGCAGAGCGTTTGGAATGATTTCGTAAATCTCAGAAAACTATTGGGAAATGCTGGTGAAAACACGAATGCCAAGCAGATATAAATTTGAATGAAGAATGTAGAGGGGCGTGTGAAGCAACGGTCGAATTCGTTTTGGCTTAATGGTGAACGTGCTATTAATGTTAAGTGATTCGTTTGGGCACGTTCAGATTGCAGTAGCTGCTATAATTCCTCTAGCAAACAAATGCCCAGCTTGCCCCTCAGTTTTTCAAACTGATTTGCATCCAAAGCCTTTGTGAAAATATCTGCTATTTGTTCCTCAGTGTCAACATGCTTCAGTGTGATCACTTTATCATCAACAAGATCTCTGATATAGTGATGTCTAATGTCAATGTGCTTGGTTCTGCTGTGTTGAACAGGATTTTTAGAAATATTAATAGCACTCATGTTGTCACAGTACAATGTCATGACATCTTGTTCGACATTGTACTCCTTCAGCATCTGCTTCATCCAAACTAGCTGTGAACAGCTGCTTCCTGCTGCAATATACTCGGCTTCTGCAGTAGATAGGGACACACAGTTCTGCTTCTTGCTGAACCATGAAATAAGATTGTTGCCCAGATAGAAACATCCACCAGAAGTGCTTTTTCTGTCATCTGCACTTCCAGCCCAATCAGCATCACAATACCCAACCAGCATTGAATCTGAACAATGACAGTACATAATCCCATAGTCACTGGTGCCATTTATATATTTCAGAATTCTCTTTACTTGATTCAAGTGACTTATCTTGGGATTGGCTTGATATCTTGCGCAAACACCTACTGCATAGGTGATGTCGGGTCTGCTAGCTGTTAAATATAGTAAGCTCCCAATCATGCTTCTGTACAGACTTTGATCAACACTGGTGCCTGCTTCATCCTTTGACAGCTTCAAGTGAGTAGGTGCAGGTGTTCTTTTATGGCTGGCATTCTCCATCCCAAACTTCTTGACAATGTTCTTTGCATACTTGCTTTGAGAGAGGAATATGGAGTCTTCCATCTGCTTCACTTGGAGTCCCAGAAAATAAGTCAGCTCTCCAACAAGACTCATCTCAAATTCAGATTGCATCTGTTGAACAAAATGTCGAAGCATCTCATTCGACATCCCTCCAAACACAATGTCATCAACATATATCTGTGCAATCATCAAGTTTTCAGCATCTTGCTTGACAAAGAGAGTCTTGTCAATTCCTCCCTTCCTATACCCTTGCTGAGTAAGGAACTCTGTTAGCCTTTCATACCAAGCTCTTGGAGCTTGCTTCAATCCATAGAGAGCCTTCTTGAGCCTGTATACATGATCTGGATGAGTCGGGTCTACAAATCCCTTTGGCTGCTCCACATAGACTTCTTCATTCAGGTATCCATTCAGAAATGCGCTCTTCACATCCATCTGGTACAGCTTGAATTTGAGGATGCAAGCTACACCAAGTAATAATCTGATGGACTCAAGTCTAGCAACTGGGGCAAAAGTCTCATCAAAGTCTACACCTTCAATCTGAGTGTAGCCTTGAGCAACCAGTCTGGCCTTGTTTCTGGTTATGACACCTTCTTCATTGGTTTTGTTCTTGAAGATCCACTTGGTGCCAATCACATTAGTTCCCTCGGGCCTAGGAACTAGCTCCCAGACTTCATTCCTTTTGAATTGCTCCAACTCTTCTTGCATAGCATTGATCCAGAACTCATCAGTCAGTGCCTCTTTCACATTCTTGGGCTCAATTTTGGAGACAAAACATGAGTTGGAGACAATCTCAATCTCCCTTGATCTTGTAGTGACTCCTTTGTTTGGATCTCCTATAATCAGCTCCTTGGGGTGCATCTTCTGGATTCTAATGGAGGGTCTCTTGTCAGGTTGGTTGATGTCTGATTCATCTGTAGCAGGATCAGAGTTTTCTGCATTTTCTCCACTTTTAGCTGCATCTGCTACATTGTCTCCCGATGTTCTGACATCTTCTTCGACATCCTTCTTTCTTGCTGGAGTTAGATCATCAACAACCACATTGATGGATTCCATCACAGTTCTGGTTCTGGAATTGAATACTCTATATGCTCTGCTGTTTGTAGAGTATCCCAGGAATATTCCTGCTTCACTCTTGGGATCCATCTTTCTCCTTTGCTCTCTATCTGCCAAAATGTAACATGGACTTCCAAAGATGTGGAAGTGCTTGACAGTTGGCTTCCTCCCTTTCCAGATTTCATACAGTGTGGTTGGAGTGCCTCTTCTAAGTGTGACTCTGTTGTGGATGTAGCATGCTGTGTTCATGGCTTCAGCCCAGAGATTATAGGGAAGTTCTTTGGCATGAAGCATGACCCTAGCAGCCTCTTGCAAAGTCCTGTTTTTCCTTTCAACTATGCCATTCTGTTGTGGTGTAATGGCTGCAGAGAACTCATGAGTGATGCCTTCAGATGTGCAGAATTCAGTGAACCTGCTGTTTTCAAACTCTCTGCCATGGTCACTCCTGATTCTCTTGATCACACAGTCCTTTTCTCTTTGAAGTCTTAGGCTCAACTCCTTGAATACTTCAAAGGTTTCTGATTTCTCTCTGATAAAGTTGACCCAGGTAAATCTGGAGAAATCATCCACAACAACATAGGCATACCTCTTTCCTCCAAGGCTTTCAACCTGCATAGGCCCCATCAAATCCATGTGAAGTAGTTCCAGCACCCTGGAAGTGGTCTGATGTTGAAGCTTCTGGTGGGACATCTTGACTTGCTTTCCAATCTGACATTCACCACAGATTCTGCCTTCTTCTATTTTCAGATTGGGGATGCCTCTAACAGCACCTTTGTCAATGATTTTCTTCATGCCTCTTAAGTGCAGATGTCCAAATCTTTGATGCCATATTCTGACTTCATCTTCTTTGGAGGATAGACATGTGGAGGAGTAGCTGGTTTCTTGGGGTGTCCATAGGTAACAGTTGTCCTTTGATCTGCTGCCCTTCATTAGAACTTCACTCTTCTCATTTGTCACCAAGCATTCTGACTTTGTGAAGTTTACATTGAATCCTTCATCACACAGCTGACTGATGCTGATCAAGTTTGCAGTCAGTCCCTTCACCAGCAGTACTTTGTTCAGACTAGGAAGTCCATCATGAACTAGCTTTCCCATTCCAATGATCTTTCCTTTAGAGCCATCTCCAAATGTCACATAACTAGTGGAGCAGGGCTCAATGTTCACCAGGAATTCTTTAACTCCTGTCATGTGTCTGGAACAGCCGCTATCTAGGTACCAATCTTCCTTAGCTGATGCTCTAAGTGAAGTATGAACAACAAGACTGACAATCTTGTGTTTTGGAACCCACATCATCTTCTTTCTGCTGTTGCTACTTTGAGTTCCATGATGTGGATGGCCATGTAGATGATAGCAAAAGGGCTTTATGTGACCATACTTGCCACAGTAGTGACACCTCCACTTCTTTCTTTTGCTCCTTTTCTGCTGCGTTCCATGATGTCGAGACTGATGTTGTGACATCGTGGCTCCAGTGCTGTTTTTGGCAGGAACAAATTCTGTCATGGTTATACTGCCAGCAGATTTATGATTAAGCCCAAGTCCTCTCTGGTCTCCAACATTCTTCCCAAGCTGTAGCACCTCATCAAGCATACCTGAGCCTTTATTCAACATCTTTATTGATTTGGTCATGTTTCCTAGTTTAGAGTTCAGAAAACCGACTTCTCCTTTAAGTTCAGAGATTTCCTCTTCATGTGTCTCCTTCTCAGCCTCCAGATCTGCAATGACCTTCTTCAGTTGTGCTTCTTGCTGAAGAATCTTCTCACTTCTGATGCATAGTTCTCTATAGGATGCAGCAAGCTCATCAAAAGTGATTTCACTGTCTGTATCACTTGAATCTTCAGCAGTTTCAAATCTCCCAGTGAGTGCATTCACATCTCTGTCAGAATCACTTTCTTGTTCACTCTCTGTATCAGATCGACATACAGAAAGTCCTTTCCTCTGCTTCTTGAGATGAGTGGGACATTCAGCTATGATGTGTCCATAGCCTTCACACCCATGGCATTGAATTCCTTTGCTGTGACTGGGCTTTACATCTGATCTTTTCTGGTATTTACTGCCTTTCCTGATGTCGAAAGGGATGTTCTGGACATGTGGTTTCTGCCTCTTGTCCATTCTGTTCAGCACTTTGTTGAACTGCTTTCCAAGGAGCACAACTGCCTTAGTCAGACCTTCATCGGTATCCAGGTCATACTCATCTTCTTCTCCTTCATCATTGGACACGAAAGCCAAGTTCTTACTCTTCTTTTCAGCCCTATCCGAGAGTCCTAGCTCAAAGGTTTGAAGGGAACCAATGAGTTCATCTACTCTCATGTTGCAAATGTCTTGGGCCTCCTCTATTGCAGTGACTTTCATGTCAAATCTCTTAGGCAAGGATCTGAGGATCTTTCTCACCAGCTTTTCATCTGTCATTCTCTCTCCCAAGGCTGTGCAAGCATTGGCAATTTCAAGAATGTTCATGTGGAAGTCATGAATACATTCTTCCTCCGTCATCTTCAGATTTTCGAATTTTGTAGCCAAGAGTTGCAATCTGGACATCTTCACTTTGGAGGTTCCTTCATGAGTGGTTTTCAGGATCTCCCATGCATCTTTGGCCACTGTGCAAGTGTTGATCAGTCTGAAGATATTCTTGTCAACTCCATTGAATAGAGCATTCAAAGCTTTGGAGTTTCCAAGTGCCAATTCGTCTTCTTCTTTGGACCAGTCTTCTTCTGGCTTCAATTCATCAGTGGGCTTTCCTTCTGTGTCCAGCATCTTGGGATGTTCCCAGCCTTTGATGACAGCTTTCCAGGTTCTGCTATCCAGTGATTTGAGGAAGGCCACCATTCTTGCTTTCCAGTATTCATAGTTGGTTCCATCAAGAATTGGTGGTCTGTTCACTGGTCCTCCTTCTTTCTCCATGTTCATCAGAATTTATCTCCCTAGATCTCACTCTGTGATTTCGAGTGTTGGCTCTGATACCAATTGAAATTCTGATACCAGGGGACAGATGTCGTACCGGATGTCACGACATCACGCTTCAGAACATGCAGATTATATGTGTCCGTATGAACAGATTAAACAAGTAAATAACACAAGAGAATTGTTAACCCAGTTCGGTGCAACCTCACCTACATCTGGGGGCTACCAAGCCAGGGTGGAAATCCACTCTCAATAGTGTTAGTTCAAGGTCTAACAGCCCCTGTTTACAACCTTCTCACCTAACCACTACCCGTGCGATCTCTACCTAAGAGCCACTCTTAGATATGAGAACCTCCGCTCACTCCCTCTCACTCACACTCCCGTGTTTACAATTAAGTCAAAGACACACCAGAGATCAACTCTGAACAAAAGAGATCAACTCTACACACTAGAGATCAACTCTAGACACAAGGGATCAACCCTACACACATAGGTCCAACACTTGATGTTAGGATACCATCAAGGTGGCTCACAAAAGACTCAAGTCCCAAAACTCACACAATAACTCTTCAATCCCGGACTTGGTACAGAACTCGTGCAGCCTCCATGATTATATAGCCGTGTACAATTCTGGGCTGCAACTCCTTGATGCTGGATGAGATCTATCACTTTCCTGAAAATCTGCAGTTAAAGAACTAAAAGATAACTTTTGATCTTTTAGTTTGAATCTTTAATCTTTAATCTTTAATCCCTGAACGAACTCTTCTACTTTGAAATTCGAACTTTAATGATCTTTTAATTCGTTCCTAAAGATAGATCTTCTTATCTCTTGCTAACTGCACAATAATCTGTTAAAGATATAACAGATTTATGTGTCCAGTATTTTCGGGCAAGATGTTAGGACATCGTATCCGACATCGTGGATCCTGCAGCTTCAATGCTTCACTTGACTTTTATCTTGCATTGTACAGCAATTCCAGTATTCTCGGGCAGGATGTCAGGACATTGTATCCGACATCGTGGATCCTGCAACTTCAATTCTTCATTTGACATTTTATCTTGCCTTGTGCATTGTGCTGCCCGATCTTATTCCTTGACATAACGTTGGACATCATGTGCAGCAACTCCAGCTTTCCTTCATTGTCTAAGTGCTTATGTTTTAACAAAATCTTAGCCAATCTTTTAAAGCTCAGTAGAGCTAAACACTAACAAGGCCTAACTCACAAAATCACTCCCCAGTGGAGTCGCCAATTGTCGCAACGTGCCCTTTTGCTGGCGAGCGAAGGCGAGGCTCACGGGTGCGTTTTCCAAAGGAGGAAAGGTGCGCGGAGTCGCCACCAACGTTTATTTGTGGAAAACGTCGGGAAAACCGAAGGAAACCGGTCAAAATGAAAATTCTAAGTTCGGGAGTTGTATTTACGTTTGAGGAAGGTATTAGCACCTCTCACGTTTGTCTCAAAGGACAACAGCTTATTTTTTAGAATTGTGGAAATTGCGTTACCTTAACTTTTATTTCTTTTTGTTTTTTGAGGTCGACAAAAGCGGGGCTGTTGCTCCTACGTACCCTCCATCGAAGAGGAAATTAGACCTACGTAGTTCTTTCTTAAGCGTGAATCAAGTGATTCTTTTTACTTGAAAGGTGATCATTTTAAGGCGTTGGACCTTAAAAATGATCCATTTTACTTGGTAAGAAATTGAAATGATAAACTTTCAAAACCCTATTTTTGTGGACGAGCTTGACTAGGCGAGTTGATTTTAGCCTTAGTTTCACTTTAGTTATTAGTCAATTCAATTAAGAATAAGAAATCCCAAAGAGAAAACGTCCAATTGATTTTTTCGCTTTATTCTACTAAAAGGTATTTTTTTTATTATTATATTATTATTTTACCTCTTTTTGATTTCCAACGTGGTTACGGCACGACCGAACGGTCGGAATTCATTTTAACCGAAATTAACGGATGATACAATTTAAACGATCGGTGGAAATTTATTTTATTTTTAGATTAGGCGAGAAATGACTTAAATAAATGACTTAAGCACGTCAAAAGGAGGTATAGAAAGCGAATGAAAACGAGAATAAAAATACATGAAACAAAATGTGGACCACCACGGGTACATAGAATGAATTGAAAAGCTCGATTTGGAAACTTACCCGTTGAAGAACGAAGAAAACAAAGAACGAACGATGAATGTTGAAGAACGGTCGACAATCTTCGCGTAATTACTCACGGAAACGTTACGGAAGCGCCTCGGCTTGGATTTTCTTCACGGAAATAATTTTCCTCAGTAATTTCGAGAGAAGGAGAAGTGCCAAGAAGGCTTAACCCTTTTCTTCTTCACTCCTCCCCCTATTTATAGCAAAATAGGGGAGGAGCTTGCCACCCAGCTCGCCCAGGCGAGTAAGGTTGCTTCCTCCAGAAGCAACAGCCTTCTGGAGGAAGGATCTGGAAGGCCCAAGTGGGCCAGATTGCTATTTGTACCCCCCCTTTTACTAAATGCACCCCCTTCTATTTTTTTTGGTAATTGTTTTTTCCGTAACGTTACGAAACTTTACGAATTTCGTAACGATACTTATTTTCCTTCCGCAAGGTTACGAATCCTTACGGATTATGTATTTACTCTTTTTTAGCTTTCGAAGAAGTTACGGAAACTCACGGATTGCGAAAAAACACATCTTTTCGTTTTCCGCCATATTACGGAATTTCACGGACCGCGCAAGCCTGCTTCCTTTTGATTTTCGGCACGTCTCGGAACTTCACATATTGTGCAACAAAGGGTGCCAAGTATCTTGAAGCAGCCAATCAAAGGTTGTATATTATCAAATAACAATCCCCGGACGAAATTAGGGTATGACACTCTGAGTCTAAATCTATAACATTTTGAGGAGAATTTGGCCAAGGGGATTTGGCCTTATCCTCCATAGGAATAAACGCACGTCGGAATAAGGACGGTGGCCTTTCTCAATGGTGGCAAACCATGACACCACTAGCAACGACATTACCAATGTGAACGCTGGAGACTTGGTCACTAGTGATGTTAGAATCACCATGGAGATGAGCAGGATTGTCATTTGAACTCTCCCCTATTAGGCGAACCTCTGGTGACAACATCCTGCCACCACCGAAGCGAGCAAAACCCTCCAAAGAAAAAGACATGAAAAAGGAGGAAGGTTGATGACAACGTACCTAAATGATCAAGAAAAGAACGAAAATGACGCTAGAGAAAAGAAAGGTGACTGGAGATAAATGACAAAGGATAAGAGGGATGGCCAGAAAAGCAACAATAGAGTGGGAAAAAATTTTCCACCTTTTATAGTGTTCTATAAGCTTTTGGTGATCAAAGGGACACACCCGTTAGATCGGTAGATCCCTTCCCAAAGCCACAAATCAATGGTTGGGGAGAGACGCAACCTTTGGTTGTCCTATCAACGTTTAGAAATTCAAAGGATGCAATCATTGTTCCTTTTATTGAAAACACGCGAAATCATTAAATGCATCTTAAGCGGACATACCGGTTGATAAAATGACATTTTGAGAGTCTTGTCACTTGGACTTGACACTGATTAAAAACGCCTAAATGGAACATTTAGGGATAAAATACACTTCTCAAATTTGACTACAATTTGTTGGATACTCGACTAACAGATAGAAAAACCAAAATGCTCCAGAGATAAAGCTCTTACATGCCACTTTAGAGCTTGGGAGGCATATGTCCTACTCGGACTTGGCAGGACTCCGCACTCGACAAGCGGCCGAGTAGGCTACTTACATTCAGAGAATATGACAGTGTTAAATAAGGAAAAAGGGAAACTTTATCTTTCAACTAAAAGATAAGAGATAACATCTAAATTTGGAAATTAACTATTATTAAAGGAAGGATAATGTGAGATCATGTATTTCCCTAATTACATTATATCCAAAGGGAAATTGAGAACTATGCATCCAATTTCACCTCTATAAAAGAAGGTCATCAAGGTTCAGGAAATTCATTCTCATTATAACTCATATATTGATACCTATTTATCTCTATGCTTCTAACTTGAGCGTCAAAATGTCATTACAGGTACACCCCACCCTTATTCGTGGAGGAACTCAGATGACTGCCACCATGAGAAAGTTTTGTTAAATCTGATAAGAACAATCATACACATTAATAAATTCATACTAAAATATTAAAACTAAATATAACCGATTGCAAAATTAGAGAGTATTTTGATATTTTTCCTTCCCTAGGTACTCCTCGTAAATCAGGGATTATGGAGGTACCTTCACCATTACATCTTGTAGGTGTCATCATGCCAATAGCACACTCAATTTATAGGACATGTGATTCATGAATAAGCTAAAGTTTGATCATTTATAAGCCCAAGAGAATGATTTCAAGATTGAGTCAACAATTCAAGAATCAAGAGAAGTTTGATTTCAAGATTCAAGAAAAGATGAACTTAGCACAATTTTGTTTTTCAAAAGAGTTTTCTCAAAATTTTCTAAGTTACCAGAGTTTTTACTCTCTGCTAATCGATTACCAATTTCCTGTAATCGATTACCAGTGGCAAAGTTTGATTTCAAAAGTGTTCAACTAAATTTGCAACGTTCCAATTAATTTCAAAATGGTGTAATCGATTACAAGATATTGGTAATCGATTACCAGTGCATCTGAACGTTGGAATTCAAATTCAATTGTGAAGAGTCAGATCCTTTCATAAGAGCTCCTATATTCATGTCCATGCGAGAGACTAGGCTAAAGATCAGCCTAGCTCTGTCCACTGTTAGATTAGAGGTATGTGATGTGGGGGCCAAGTTGGAGTATGAGAGAACACTCCACACCTGGGCTAAAGTAGTCAAATCTTTCCTGAGTATCCTCCCAGGATGGCCCTCAGCGTTCAAGATGAACCCTCGGCCTGGTATGCATAAGGTAGCCTCAATCTCTCTGTAATCTGTGGGCAGCCTGCAGTATCTGGAGTATGTGGGTAAAGTCTTACCCTCTGCCAACACCACAGGTGTCTCTAAGAATGTGTTAAGGTTGTCAGCGTCGATCTTCACTAGGTGGCCTCTGACCCTGGCTTGCTTTGGTGAAGGACCAACAGAGCTATATAAGTTTCCATAGAATTCCTTCACCAAAGCCAAATCTATGCTCCCATCAACCAAATTGGTGAGGCATTTATGGAAATTACGCCTCTCCAACTTAGTCTTAAAATCATCCAACTCAGTGTGGTAGAGCTCCACCTTCCTCTCTAGCAAGATGTTTCTCCCCAGGACATTATTCGTGTACCAGTTCCAAGCATCTAAGGAGTGAAATCTCCTTCTAGCATATTGTGTTGTGGGTCTTGAACCGATACTCTTGCATTTCCTAGAAGCCATCTGCAATTAAAGGAACCAAACAGTTAATCAGAACCCAAGTTATTCAAATTCAAAAACTGAAAAATAAAACTGAAAAAGGCATTGGTGGCTTAGCGAGACACAGTCCGCTTAGTTGGCCTTCACAAAATAACACTATCGCTTAGTGACAAGTGGGGCCACTTGGCGGATGTTGCAGAATTTCAGCTTATGCATAATCAGCTTAGCTGGCCACTGCCCGCTAAGCCTAATTGTTGCCGTAAGGATTTGCGCTAAGCTCCCCAAGGTTCACACTTAGCGGCACCATACACTTCAGAAAATATACTGAGTATGAAATTTGCCGCAACAAAATACGCTTAGCTTAGGTACGCTTGGCTTAGCGCACGACTTTCAACAAAAAATTTGACTAAGTTACCTGGGCTTAGAGATTCAGCCTCGCTTAGCCACAGGCATCTCAATAAGAGGATGAGTGTTCATCCTCAAAAGATGAACTCACTTAGCGTGGCAGGCGCGCTTAGCGAGTTCTTCCGAAAATGCGTGTATTCAATGAATACTGATGAACTCGCTTAGTGCAGCATACTCGCTTAGCAAGTTCATTGCGTTTTCCAGAAAAAAACATAGAAAACGCAGTTCGTTTTCTTGCACTTTTTTTAGCCTCTAAAAGGCATATCAAACATGCAAACCAACCAAAATGACTTATACAGTACAAACATATATAAAATCTTAATCTTTAACTACGTCTAAAAACATTCAAACCCTAAAAATCAAAAAGCTAAATCTAAGGTTTTCTAACCTAAGGTTTAATGGAATAAAAGAGAAAAAAGGAAATGGGAAACTTACTTGAATCTTTGATAGTGGCAGAAGATGCGTAAATATGCAGAAGAAAACACGAATGCACGAAGTTGGGTGTGAGAGAAAACGCAGGCAAGGTTTAGTAAATTTGGGCAAATGTGAGTGTAATTAACGTTACACTCACTTAAGCAATTTTCGATACTCTCACTTAGCGGATCACCTCACTAAGCAAGCCAGAGAGATGTTTGGTTTCTCAAAGAAGCTCGCTTAGCGGATCTGCGCATGATGTAAGCTCGATTGGAGCTTGTAGGCCTAGGATCTTCTTCATCAATGGATTACTTTGCTTCTTGGAAGATGAATGGCAGCGGAATGGAGAAGGAAGAGAGAGAAGAGACACCACTTCAAGGAGAAGATGAGTCTAGAAGAAGCTCACCACCATAGGAGGCCATGGATAAGAGCTTGGAGGAAGAAGGAGATGAATGAAGGGAGAGGAAGAGAAGAGCACGAAATTTTGTGCTCTAAAAGAGCTCTGAAATCTGAAGTTTAATTTTTAAATGATCAAAGTTGAAAAAAAATGCACACACATGACCTCTATTTATAGCCTAAGTGTCACACAAAATTTGATGGAAATTTGAATTTCTATTCAAATTTCACTTGAATTTGAAATTGAATTTGTGGAGCCAAATTTTGGAGCCAAAATTTCACTAATTATGATTAGTGAATTTTAGCTATGGTTCAGCCCACTAATCCAAGATTCTCCACTAAGTGTGCTTAGGTGTCATGAGGCATGTAAAGCATGAAGGACATGCACAAAGTGTGACTATATGATGTGGCAATGGGGTGTAGCAAGCAAATGCTCACCTCTCCCTCTAAAATTTAATTGGATTGGGCTTCTCCCAATTCAATTAAATTTATTTCTCAACACACACATCAAATATTCAGTTAATGCATGTGAAATTGCAAAACTATCCCTAATACAAAAACTAGTCTAGGTGCCCTAAAATACAAGGGCTGAAAAATCCTACATTTCTAGGGTACCCTACCTACATTATGGAGTCCTAAATACAAGGCCCAAAAATAATGAAATCTTAATCTAATATGTACAAAGATAAGTGAGCTCATACTTAGCCCACAGGCCCAAAATCTACCCTAAGGCTCGTGAGAACCTTAGGGCCTTCTCTTGCATCTCTGGCCCAATCTTCTTGGAGTCTTCTATTCAATGCCCTTGGGGGGTAGGATTGCATCAGCACGCATAGCCCACATTTGAAATTCAAAATTAATATTTTTTTTTAACACACAGAAAGAGCTTGGCTTAGCGCGAAGATATAGCCACTTAGCGAGTTCTACAGAACAAAATACCTGCAACTCAGAGCCCGGCTTAGCTAAAATAATGCATCTTGATTACAAAGGGATATGTGCTTAGCGGATGATGAATTGCTTAGCACTGACATTGCCACAAGGATTTGGGCTTAGCTGGCATGAGTTGCGCTTAGCTCGATGAAACCCAGTTTAAGCCGCAAAGAATTGAGCTTAGCTGCCATAAGTGGCGCTTAGCCAAAATCAGATCAAGTTGAAATCGGCTTAGCTTATCCTTGGCCAGCTTAGTGGATCAAATCAGCCTGAGATGCAAGGGTTGAGCACTAAGCGCTTGAGACTCTCGACTTAGCGCATGGCCAAAGATGCGCTTAGCACGAGGCTTGCACTTAGCGAAAGGACTGTTTTTCAGAAAAGAAAAAAAATTCTGAGTTATTTTTCAGTCCCTTCCTTAAGAAATTGAAACCCTTATATCTATCATTCAAAAACAAGCTGATATACCCCAATGTAATGATTATGTAGCAAGTTTCACATGATGCAATGCATAAAAAACAAGGATTAAAACTGGGTTGCCTCCCAGGAAACGCTTATTTAACGTCATTAGCTTGACGCTTTTACCTCAATGGGCGAAATCACGTTTTGGTTCTTACTTCCAGAACCTCCTTACCCGTTTCCATTACCTGTAAGCAAACATTTTGTTTTGGAGCAGGCTTGTCTTCAACAAATAAATCAAAATCAATTTTCTGATCTTCAAAGCCCAGCTCCAGCTTTTTTCTCCCCATATCAACTATGCAGCTTGCAGTTAAGATGAATGGTCTCCTCAATATTACAGGAATGTCATTATCTTCACAGATATCCATTACCACAAAGTCTGCTGGGAAGATAAAATGTTCTACTCTGACCAGCACATCTTCAATTACTCCATATGGTCTGGTAATGGAGCAGTCAGCAATTTGTAAAGTAATCCTAGTGGGCATGATCTCCAACTTTCCCAACATTCTGCACATGGAGAGTGGCATTAAGTTAATACTGGATCCCAAGTCAATAAGAGCCTTTCCCACAGTGACTTCTCCAATTGAACAAGGAATGGTTACACTCCCAAGGTCTTTATGCTTGGGTGGAAGGATCTTTTGAATCACAGCACTACAATTTCATTCCACAACAATGTTTTCCTGGTGAATATACTTGTGTTTCCTTGTCAACATATTCTTCAAAAACTTGGAGTAGAGTGGCATCTGCTGTAAAGCTTCTCCGAAGGGCATGGTTATTTCCAGTTTCCTGAAAATATCTAAAAATCTCACCAAATGGTGGTCCTTCTCCTTCTTGGAAGGTACCACAGGATATGGTACTTCCGCACCTTCATTCATAGCTTTTTCTCTCTTCTTCTTGCCAGCTCGTTCTCTTCTACTCCTCTCTTCATTCTTAATTTTTTCATTTTTTTCATTTTCTTTTTCTTTTTCTACTTCTTTCTTCTTTTTCTTGGTCATTTAATTTCTTTTTCTTGACCATTATTTGTTTTTCTTTCTCTTGATCGCTTTCGCCTTTCACATCATTTTTCTTATCATCAGTACCTTTCTTTTCCACAGCTTTCTTCTTGGGCACGACACTATCCTCATCCTCCGCCTCCACAAACCTCTTACTCCTTATCATCACAGCTTTGCATTCCTCCTTAGGGTTCTTTTCTGTATTCGCCACAAAATTGTTGGATGACTTGTCAGCTATCTGCTTGGCTAGTTGTTCCACCTGGACCTCAAGGTTTTTCAATGCTGACTCAGTGCTTTTATGATTTGACATTGTTACCTGCATAAACTAAGTCAAAGTCTCCTCCAGCTTAGTAGTCCTCTGAAAGATATTAGGCCCTTGTTGGATTGGCCTATTAGAAGGTCCACCCTGGTCTTTGTTGAATTGATTGCCAGGGTGTGATCTCCATTGTCCTTGTTAGTTATAAGGACCCTGCTGGAAGCCTGAAAATCATCCTTGAGTATATCCTTGTCTTTGTTGATTTCCCATATAGTTAACTTCTTGAGTGTGTTCTTCACTGGGAATACATTGGCCTGTTTCATGAGCCTCACCACAGATGGTACAACCTATAACCTGCAAAACAGAAGAATGTGTAGGTTGACCAATAGACAATTTAGTTGGCAACTTACCAAGTGTTTCTGTTAAAATCTCAAGTTGCTTAGAAAGCAACTTATTTTGTGCCAATAAAGCATCATGTGATGATAGTTATAACAAGCTTTTCTTTGTGGGTTGATGAACTCTGTTGTGCAGAATGGCATGATCACTTGCTGACATATTCTCAATTAGCTCAGTTGCCTCTTCAGGGGTCTTCAACTTTATTTTCCCCCCTGCTGAAGCATCTAGCAGTTGCTTGGTTTGTGGTCTCAGTCAATCTATAAACATATTCAATTGAATTGGCTCAAAAAACCCATGGGTGGGAGTCTTTCTCAATAAACCTCTAAACCTCTCCAACGCTTCACTCAAGGACTCGTCAGGGAACTGATGATATGACGAGATTGCAGCTTTCCCTTCCGCAATCTTCGACTTTGGGAAATATTTCTTGAGAAACTTTTCAACAACTTCTTCCCTGGTTTTCAAATTGTTACCCTTAAATGAGTGGAGCCACCTTTTGGCTTCTCCTGCCAAAGAAAATGAAAATAGACTAAGTCTAATGGCTTCATCTGGCACACCTGCAATCTTTACAGTGTTACAAATTTCAATGAATGTTGCCAAATGTGCATAGGGGTCCTCATTTGGTAATCATTGGAATAAGTTCCCCTGTATTAAATGAATCAAAGAATGAGGGTAGTTTATGTTGTGAGCTTGCACTTTAGGACGTGCAATGCTGGTAAAGAATTGCGGCACTAAACTGCTTGAATATTCCTCAAGGGTAACCCTTTGTTTGTGTTCATCTACCATGGAAACGAATTTTGGCAAATAGGTCACAGATTCCCTTGATGACGGTGAATCAGATGATGAAGAATCAGAAAAAATGAGTTTCTTCCTCAAGAATGGACACTATTGTCCTGTCTTGCAGTAATTTTCTTCTCCTCTTGGCTCTGTTCCTTCTTAACGTAGCTTCAATCTCCAAATCCAGAGGAACTAAATTGCCTATGGTAGATCTATGCATATAAAACACTAACAGAAACAGCGATTATCCAGTTCAAGAGGAAAACAAATACAAATATGAATCGAAGGTAAATATTCACAGTTTATCAAAGAATAAAGAATAGACACCTAGGAATGAACTAACTTTCCTAATAGAAAGAAGTTCCCTGGCAACAGCGCCAAAAACTTGTTCGGTCGTGGCAAGTGCATTGGATCGCGCAAGTAGTATAAAACGATAAGAACCAAGTATCAAACTCTTGGGGAACTTGGGTTACTTGGTAAAGCTACTTCAGTGAATAGGTGTCTAGTATAAAAGGAGATATGTTTACTATGAACAGGTGTGTAAACTAACTATTAAAAAGAAAATCCAATGAGTAATGATGCGTAAAGACAAGTACACAACATGTTGGTTTTCATAATAGGTGTCTGATGTTAAAAGGATATTCTCTAATTAACAATGCCCATGTGTTCTATGGTGTCTCCTGAAATGCTAAACCCCGATTCCTCATGAAAGTCTAGCCTAATCCTGATCAAGCATCGTCCGCAGATTCCTCTTGTTGGACTAAACTCGACCAGAACCGCATTAAGACAAACATACAACAACTAGGTTACCGTACCCCGATCCCTCGTGATAATACAATAAACTAGCCCCGTCCTATCAAGTTCTAAGAATCAAACCAGTTTCCACTGTTGAATGATCCTAAAAACACATGCATCTACGTGATCAAGGCAAAAGCATGGTAGAATGAAGTTCTGATAGCACAGTGAACACACAAAACATCATTAAAAAGATATACAGGTATTTACATCAAGTACCTACAAGGAAGAACCAACAGAGGATTTAGCTTTCCATTGTTGCACAAGTGGCCTAAGATATCTTAAGAAGGGGGGGTTGAATTAAGATATTGCAACTTATTTCCCCAATTAAAATTTCTATTTAACTTTCTATTCAAGTTATAAATTCCCTTAATAATGAATTTCTTAAATAGTGATTCAAATAGAACAATTTGAATATGAATATAAAACAATAATAAATAAAGGAGTTTAAGGGAAGAGAAAATGCAAACTCAGATTTATACTGGTTCGGCCACACCCTTGTGCCTACGTCCAGTCCCCAAGCAACTATCTTGTAAATTCCTTTTACAAGTTCTAAACACACAAGGACAACCCTTCCTTTGTGTTTAGAATTCTTTCACAAGAAGAGACCCTCGGTCTCTTAATCCCTTTTCAGAATAAAGAAGAAGAAAAGAAGAAATCTCTCTTGAAAGAGATAGATTGAACAATTTGAGCACTCAAATAATTCCTTATTAAATAACAAGTGTTTTGGCCAAGGAATTTGTAAGAGGATAAAACAATTTTTCTTGTTAAGAGGATAAGACCTTTTTGTTCTTCAAAACTCTTGTCAAATTCGTGTCTCAAGTCACATATATATAGGCCTATGATAGCCATTCAAGAACCACACAAAAAGATGTGACTGTTGAGAATGTTTTCTGAAAAACTCCTCTGGTAATCGATTACAGTATGTGTGTAATCGATTACAAGCTTTAAAATTTGAATTAAAACGTTCAGAAACTGCTGGTAATCGATTACCATATATGTGTAATCGATTACACAGTGCAAACTTTGAATTCAAATTTTAATAGCTGTTGTAAATCAGTTTTGGCCACTGGTAATCGATTACATCCTCTGGTAATCAATTACCAGAGAGTAAATTTGTTGAAAAAGACTTTTTAACTTAAAATTCTTGGCCAAACCTTTTGCTACTTCAATTGGAATTCCCTTCCTATTTAATACACCCTTTCTAAGACTCTAGAGACTGTCTTGATCATCCATCTTGAATATCTTTAATTTCTTTGTCTTGAATAAAGCTTTGAGACGCATGTGAAACTTTGGCATCATCAAAACATTCAGCTTGATCCTTTGTCCATAATCTCCCCCTTTTTGATGATGACAAGCTATATACAAGATGATAGCACGTTCACACAACCCTTACTCCCCCTATCTTTTGGCATGTATGCCTAACTTTACTTAATGATAAATTTCTAATTGATAATTGATTTCTAACCCAAGTTCTTCTCTCAAGTTCTCTCCCCCTTTGGCAACATCAAAAAGAACTAAGCAACATAATCAATATCCAAACAGAGCCAAACAATGAACCAAAATAAATCCATACATTGTCATAACCAATCCAAATCAAAGTCAAGAAATATAATATAAGTGCAAGATCACGATAACTAAGCAATAATAAGCCAAATACACGGTGATAAACCAAAGTACTAATAATACTTAATTACTAATAATACTTAATAATACTTAAGCTAAGACGATGATGGAGGCGGTGGTGGTGGATCAAAGCAAGTACGGATGAAGGAGACATCTTCTTCAACTTTGGTGATCCTTGATTCCATGGCATCGAACCGCATGTCGACTTGCAATTCCATGGCATCAAACTTGTCACCAACAAAAGTCTGAAGTCCATCAAACTTGTCCATAAGCCTTCGAAGAAGAGTGGAATTATCTTCAACTAGTAGGTTGCCTTCTTCATCAGCGGGTTGAGCGCCCTTTTTGACCCAAGAGCCATCATGCTCTTTGCGGTAATCAAAAGAAGCAATCACTGCAGCACCAATTAAAAAAGAACTCTTGATTGGAACATAAGGTTTAGAATCAAGAGGAATTTGAAAATGGCGGAAAAAGAGTGTGACAAGATGTGGATATGGCAAAGGTGCATTTAATCGCAATGCCTTATGCATGCGATATCTTACAAGATGTGCCCAGTCAAGTTGACGTCTGGTATGAAAGGCCCACATGATAACAAGATCTTCCTCAGAAACTTGGGCAAGATTGGAAGATCGTGGAAGCAAAATCCGCACAATCAGATAATGTAGGATGCGGCTTTCAAAAGCCAATGAACCGGCAAGAAGGCGTCCGGTCATATCCGCATTGTTGGTGCAAACCAACTGGCGGGCATCATGTGCAGAAAAATCAAACTTCCAATCGTCATTCAGTGTACCTTCAAATGGTACACCGTCACTGGACAATTGGGTTAAGTCATGGAAAAGGGATTGGTCAATGACCATTTTTATCCCAAAAACCTCAAAAATCAAAGTGTTGTCCTGAATTTCAAGATTACAACAAAAGGCTTTAACCAATTCAGGATAAACAGGCAATTGTAATGACATGAAAGGTATGAGACCTAAATTCTGAAATGCTTGAATGCAATCAAAGGTTTCAGCAGAAAAAAATTCCATATCAATGAACTTAGGGTCGATAATGGAACGAGATGAGAAAATATTTGAATACCATTTTTGCTGTTCTTCGGAAGAAAACAATGTGGAAGAGGATAATGAGGGTGGAATTGGTGTTGTGGACGCGCTAGTGGCTCCGGAACGAGGAGCTCTTGAAGCTGAAGCGGAGGCGGATGAACCCTTACGTTTCTTTGACGATTCTGCCATTTGAAGGAGTTTTTGCAGATTTCAATCGGTGAAATCAAAAGAAAAATGAAAAAGAAGAAGATTGCAATTTACGGGAGTCGATTTGATGAAGAAATAAGTGAGATAGGAAGGTTTGGAGGTTTGGGAATGGAGGAACGTCGCAAGGAGGAAGGGCTACGCAGGAGTTTCTGGAAAATGTGATATTTATATAGCAGGACGCGTGGTAATCGATTACAAGTAATTGTAATCGATTACAGGAGGAGGCAGCCTACTGGTAATCGATTACATGAATACTGTAATCGATTACAGGCCATCTGTTCTAGTGTAATCGATTACAGTATTCATGTAATCGATTACCAGAACAAAATAATAGCCTTTTCCTAAAAGAAAACTTATTTCTAAGTCTAAAAACTTATACTATCTTAAGATTTAATTATTCTAACAAGAAAAGTAAACTAAATTAAACAAAAACAAGTGTCATACTCAATCAAAACACAATCAATCAATCATAAAACTTTACCTATCCAAATCACTAAGGTCTAAAAGTCCTAATTCTCTTCTTATTGAAAAGAATATATCCTTTGGGAGAGGTTTTGTAAACATATCAGCAAGCTGATTCTTTGTATCAACAAATTCTAGCAAACAATCTCCCTTTAGAACATGGTCTCTTAGAAAATGGTGCCTAATTTTTGTATGTTTCGTTCTAGAATGTTGAACAGGGTTTTTGGATAGATTTATGGCACTAGTATTATCACACCTAATAGGTATGCGATCAAGAAGGATACCATAGTCAGATAATTGTTGCTTCATCCATAAAATCTGTGCATAACAACTGCCGGCAGAAATATATTCCGCTTCAGCAGTGGATAAAGCAACACTGTTTTGTTTCTTACTATGCCATGAGACAAGAGCGGATCCAATGAATTGACAAGTTCCACTTGTGCTTTTTCTATCAGTTTTAGATCCGGCAAAGTCAGAATCAGAATATCCTATTAAGTTACATGTTGAGTTCTTAGGATACCATAATCCTAAATTTATTGTACCTAATAGATATCTCATGATTCTCTTAACTGCACTCAAATGTGATTGTTTGGGGTTGGATTGAAACCTAGCACACATGCATACACTAAACATAATATCAGGTCTACTAGCAAATAAATAGAGAAGAGATCCGATCATACCTCGATACTGTTTCATGTCTATAGATTGACCAGATTCATCTTTATCTAAGTAACAGCTAGTGCTCATCGGTGTAGCCATGTGTTTTACACTTTCCATCCCAAATCTTTTGATCAATTCCTTGCAGTACTTGGATTGATTGATGAATATACCTTCTTGAGTTTGCTTGATTTGTAATCCCAGGAAGTACTTTAGTTCTCCCATCATTGACATTTCAAATTCACTTTGCATATCAAGGGAAAACTCCTTGCACAATGAATCATTAGTGGATCCAAAAATTATATCATCAACATATATTTGAACCAACAAAATATCATTATGCTTTCTCTTTATGAATAATGTGGTATCCACTTCTCCTCTAGAAAATTCTTTTTCTAGGAGAAAATTACTTAAACGTTCATACCACACGCCCTAGGGGCTTGTTTCAAACCATAAAGAGCCTTTTGTAATTTATAAACATGATTTGGTTTATCCGGGATTTCAAAACCTGGAGGTTGTTCAACATATACTTCTTCTTGAATTAAACCATTTAGAAAAGCACTTTTAACATCCATTTGATAGAGCTTAAAATTCATTATGGATGCATATGCTAAGAGCATTCTAATGGCTTCTAATCTTGCAACTGGAGCATATGTTTCTTCATAGTCTATTCCCTCTTCTTGATTATACCCTTTTGCTACTAACCTAGCCTTATTTCTAATAATTATGCCATGTTCATCTAGTTTATTTCTAAAAACCCATTTTGTTCCTATGACAGGATAATTTTCAGGTTTTTCTACTAGTTTCCACACATTGTTTCTTGCAAATTGATTCAGTTCTTCTTGCATGGCAATGATCCAGTTATCATCTACTATGGCTTCTTTTATATTTTTAGGTTCAATCATAGATACAAAAGCCATATTATTGCATAAATGTTTAAGAGAATGTCTAGTTGATACCCCTTTTGATATATCACCAATAATGTTGTCGAGGGGATGATCTCTTGAGGCTTTCCATTCTCTTGGAAGTTCATTATTTGCTCTAACTCCATTATCTTGAGAATCTTCATTGCTTCCTTCATCTTTTTCTTTAGAGTCATTTCCATGAATATGTGTATCTTCTAAGGAATATGAAATATCATCTAAAAAATCCTTCCTTGGAAGAATGTCATTAGACTCATCAAAGGAAACATGTATAGACTCTTCAATTGTCATTGTTCTTTTATTATATATTCTATAAGTTTTACTATGCAGAGAATATCCAAGGAAAATACCTTAATCTGACTTAGCATCAAATTTTCCTAAATTATCTTTTCCATTATTCAATACAAAACATTTACAACCAAAGATATGAAGATGTGAGATGTTTGGTTTTCTGCCATTGAACAATTCATATGGAGTTTTCTTTAAGATGGGTCTTATTAAAGCCCTATTTAAAATGTAGCATGCAGTGTTAACGGCTTCAGCCCAAAAATATTTTGGAAGAGGTGTATCATTTAATAAAGTTCTAGCAATCTCTTCCAAAGATCTATTTTTCCTTTCAACAACACCATTTTGTTGAGGGGTCCTTGGTGCAGAAAAGTTATGCTCAATCCCATGCTTATCACAAAATAATTCAAATTCTTTATTTTCAAACTCACCCCCATGATCACTCCTAATAGATATAATCTTGAGATTTTTCTTATTTTGAATGATTTTTGCAAGTTTTCTAAATGCTTGGAATGCATCATTCTTATGAGTGATAAAAAGAGTCCATGTGTATCTAGAATAATCATCAACTATAACAAGAGCATAGTAACTTCCTCCAAAACTCATGATTCTGGAAGGACCAAACAAATCCATATGTAGTAATTGTAAGGGTTGAGTAGTTGAAACAATGTTTTTAGATTTGAAAGAAACTCTAGTTTGTTTTCCCTTTTGACAAGCATCACATAGCCTATCTTTTTCAAATCTTAGTTTTGGCAAACCAACAACTAACTCTTTTGATATTAATCTATTTAAATGTTCCATGTTTATATGTGCAATCCGTTTATACCATAACCATGGATCATCATCTTTACTAAGAAAACATTGATTATTATCTATTTTTTGACTTAAATCTATCATGTAAACATTGTTGACTCTAAACCCTATATGCTTTATATTCGTATCATGTTTATGTTCAATGACACACTTTTGAGAATCAAATGATACCAGATAGCCTTTGTCACATAATTGACTCACACTAAGCAGACCATGTTTAAGACCTTCAAGAAGTAGAACATTTTCAATGGAGGTTGAAGAATTTGTACCTATTTTTCCAACTCCAAGAATTCTACCTTTGTTGTTGTCACCATAAGTTACATGTCCGCTTTTCTTGGGAGAGATATGTGTGAATTTTGATTTGTCTCCCATCATATGTTTTGAGCATCCGCTATCTATGTACCACTTTTTCCTCAAGGGTTCCTCTTCATCACTTTCATAACTTTTTGCCATAAGGCAGAGGTTTATTTCTTCATTTTCTGAATCTTCAGAAGATTCCATATCGTTTTCATCCCATGTAATGTATGCTTTCTTCAATTTCTTTTCATTAATATTTTTCTTTTCAGACTTCTCCATCTTTTTCTTGAAGATGGGACAATCAACCCTCAGATGTCCAGGTTGATTGCACTCAAAGCATTTTAGAGTAGAGGATGAAGTTTCTGTCCTTCTTTTAGGTTTAAAATTGGGTCGCTTTTGATTTCCTCTGACTCTCAGGAACTTGTTGAACCTTTTTACAAACAAACTAATATCTTCATCATTATCCAAGTCAATTGAATCTTCTTTATCACTGTCTTCTTGGATTGCAGATGAGGCTTTAAGAGCGATTCCCTTCTTCTTCTTATCAGTTTCTTCATGCTGATTTAATCTTAGTAATTCCATTTCATGCTCCTGCAATTTTCCAAATAATGTAGCAAGAGACATACTAGATAAATCTTGAGATTCTGTGATGGCTGTTACCTTTGGTTGCCATTCTCTATTAAGACATCTTAAGATTTTATTTACTAGATCTTCATTTTGAAAATTTTTTCCTAGAGATGCAAGATGATTAACTAGGTGTGTGAACCTCTTTGGCATGTCTTGTATACTTTCATTTACATTCATCCTAAAAAGTTCATATTCACGAGTTAAAGTGTTTATCCTAGATCTTTTAACATCTGTTGTGCCTTCATGTGTTACTTGTAGTGTATCCCACATATCCTTAGCACTTTTACAATTTGAAACCCTAAAGTATTCATCTATTCCTAAGGCAGATGTAATAATATTTTTGGCCTTTAAATTATATTGTACTAATCTTCTTTCTTCCTCAGTCCAATCTGCTCTAGGTTTTTCTATTGTTGGACTTCCGGCTATTATAGAGGGAACATAAGGTCCTTGTTCTATGGCTTCCCAAATATTTAAATCTATTGCCTCTATAAAGATTTGCATGCGGGTTTTCCAGTAGTGGTAACCCACTCCATTAAAGATGGGAGGTCTATTTATAGAATTTCCCTCGGGAAACAAGTAGTTTGATGAGGCCATAATTCTTGAAGCTTCTAAACTTTATACAAGAATAAAGCTCTGATACCACTTGTTGGACAAGTGGCCTCAGATATCTTAAGAAGGGGGGGTTGAATTAAGATATTGCAACTTATTTCCCCAATTAAAATTTCTATTTAACTTTCTATTCAAGTTATAAATTCCCTTAATAATGAATTTCTTAAATGTTGATTCAAATAGAACAATTTGAATATGAATATAAAACAATAATAAATAAAGGAGTTTAAGGGAAGAGAAAATGCAAACTCAGATTTATACTGGTTCGGCCACACCCTTGTGCCTACGTCCAGTCCCCAAGCAACTATCTTGTAAATTCCTTTTACAAGTTCTAAACACACAAGGACAACCCTTCCTTTGTGTTTAGAATTCTTTCACAAGAAGAGACCCTCGGTCTCTTAATCCCTTTTCAGAATAAAGAAGAAGAAAAGAAGAAATCTCTCTTGAAAGAGATAGATTGAACAATTTGAGCACTCAAATAATTCCTTATTAAATAACAAGTGTTTTGGCCAAGGAATTTGTAAGAGGATAAAACAATTTTGCTTGTTAAGAGGATAAGACCTTTTTGTTCTTCAAAACTCTTGTCAAATTCGTGTCTCAAGTCACATATATATAGGCCTATGATAGCCATTCAAGAACCACACAAAAAGATGTGACTGTTGAGAATGTTTTCTGAAAAACTCCTCTGGTAATCGATTACAGTATGTGTGTAATCGATTACAAGCTTTAAAATTTGAATTAAAACGTTCAGAAACTGCTGGTAATCGATTACCATATATGTGTAATCGATTACACAGTGCAAACTTTGAATTCAAATTTTAATAGCTGGTTTAAATCAGTTTTGGCCACTGGTAATCGATTACATCCTCTGGTAATCAATTACCAGAGAGTAAATTTGTTGAAAAAGACTTTTTAACTTAAAATTCTTGGCCAAACCTTTTGCTACTTCAATTGGAATTCCCTTCCTATTTAATATACCCTTTCTAAGACTCTAGAGATTGTCTTGATCATCCATCTTGAATATCTTTAATTTCTTTGTCTTGAATAAAGCTTTGAGACGCATGTGAAACTTTGGCATCATCAAAACATTCAGCTTGATCCTTTGTCCACATCCATAACTGGGAAGCTTCCTTTACAACAAACAGAAGAAAAAGATGAATGATTGAAGAAATTCAAGTGATAGGGATGTCTCCTCCACCTCTAGGACCTCACAAACTCATCTCAAGCTCTCAGAGCAGCTTCCTCTTCAAGCTCAGTTCTCTGCAGGTCTTCACACAAAAAAATCTCAAAACTCTCTGGAACTTGGACCTTTCTCTCTCTAGAAAACCCTATACATTTAGAAGCTTCAAGAAAAGGCCCAAACTCCCCTCCAAAATCTGATTTCAGGCTTAAATAGGTGGCTTTGTTCGTGCTTGCACACTTAGCGCAACTCTGGATCGCTTAGCGCTCATTAGTGGATTTTGGCTTAGCGTGTGCTTTTCTCGCTCAACGGATGGACTGAAGCGGTGTACTTCACTGGATGACCCTTCACTCAGCGAACATGCACAGCTCATCCTTCTTCCAGATCTTTCCTCACGCTCAGCCGAAGGAGGGGTGCACTCAACGGATGCCTCGCTAAGCCAGCAGATTGGCTTAGCGAGAGACTGAAAATCAGCACTTTACAAACTTGCCTAATTAACCTGAAATTGAGAGGAATTGATTATTAAACACACAAAATGGAAATACTAAGTATTTATTACCTATCTTTAACAAAAAGTAATTACAAAACAACCATAAATTGGAGGAGATTTGATACAATTTACACATATTTTATACACAAAAGTTAGTCGTATTCATCGACTAACAATATCCACATCACACTTCATGATCGAGTTGTAGGTGGTCTCATGAATTCCAACAGCTTCCATTCCAATCATAGAAGGCTGGAAAAGAACTTCGGGGCAACGAAATCTCTCAGCTCCAATGGTGATAACTTGTCTGTCAAGAAGCTCGTAGTTTTTCTCAACTGAAGAATTGCTCTTTGCAGTCTTGAGTTCTTACTCATAATCCAAGGCAACATAAGCAAGCTTCTCCTTCATGTCATGAACAATTTCCCACTGGGCAGCGATAGTGAACATGTACCCTCTCTCAATGAGGATCTTCATCAAAGATCCAAACGAAGAGATTAAGGGATAGGTAAATGAAAGGATGGGACAAAAGGGTGGATAAAAAATCCCGAGTCTAGTTTACTCTATTCAACGAGTAAATATAGTACTAGAAAAGTGTTGGCAACAATACACACTGTTAATTTAGGAGAGAAATGCATTAATAAAATGTGGAGGATTTTTCCCTCAAAATAATTTGTGATAAAAATAAGATATACTTAGACTAGAAAAACCCACGCTCAAAATAAAAAAAGATTTCCTTTTTTATTTTGAGCGCGGGTTTTTGCCAGTAAAAAAACGTACTTGTCTGCGGTTCTTTTTGAAATGTATCAATAAGCTAGACCCATGCTTTGAGTTGTTTCATGCCATAAATAAACTCTAACACTTAAGAAATTTGTCAGACAGATGGATTCACACCTCTTACAACCAACACAGTCCTCTATTCTTGGGGCAAAAGCAATTTGTGTAGCTTTACATCTATCCCAAGGTACCATTTCTAATACATCCGTTGGGCAGGCTCGGACACATTGAGTACATCCTTTACATGTATCATAAATCTTTACTGAATGTGACATTGGATCGTAATCCTTGAACGTCAAAAATTCAACATTTTCAATCTAGTAAACTTGTAAACAAATTTATATATATATTAGATACCAGATGAATCAATGATTTATAAAAATTTTGCTAATCAAAATATACTTATAGATTAATTAATAATAAGAGAATAGAACCAAGATACTTTGATTTCTTATCTTTTTTTTTGCAAACATGATTCTAATTTATATATCCTATATATTTATGCTATTTTGAATTGATTAATAGTACACACTAAATATAAATTATACTTTTTTATTTTTTATGGGTAATATTATTTATTCAATAAATTTGATTGATTGATACGGGTTGATTTTCTATTACGATAAATTGAGGAAACAATAGCCTATCCAATAGCTACTTCAGCAGCTGCAATAGCTATAACAAAAATTGAAAAAATATTACCTTTTAATTGTCGACTATCAAAAAAATAAGAAAAGGTTATGAGATTTATATTAACTATACTCAGTATAAGTTCAAGACACATAAGGGCTCTAATCATATTTCGGCTCGTGATCAACCCATATATACCTATAGAAAATAAATAGGCACTCAAAACAAGTACATGCTCAAATATCATTGACCAACTCCTTGTCAATTTTTATTCATTTCGATATGAACAAGAAGAATTCAATGGATTTGATTGACTAATATTATAAGTCTACAACAGCAGAGAGATTGTACCCAGAGGAGGAATCTACAGAGTTTATATAAAAGTGGTTGCTGTGAGGAGATTTATGTTGGATCAAGTGGCCTCGGAATAACTAAGATGGGGGGGTTGAATTAATTATTAATGAACCTTTACTAATTAAAAAACAATCCTTCTTAATGTTACTAGATTCAATTATGCTTTTACTATAGTGTTAAGAAAGTAAAGAACAGAAATAGAAACTTAACCAAAAGTAAAAGCGATAATTAAAGTGCACAGCGGAAATTAAAAAGTGTAGGGAAGAAGAAGACAAACACAAGAATTTATACTGATTCGGCAACAACCCGTGCCTACATCCAGTCCCCAAGCGACCTGTGGCCCTTGAGATTTCTTTTCAACCTTGTAAAATCCTTTACAAGCAAAGATCCACAAGGGATGTACCCTCCCTTGTTCTCTTTGAACAACCAAGTGGATGTACCTCCACTTGAACTGATCCACAAGAGATGTACCCTCTCTTGTTCTCAGTTACAACAACCTAAGTAGATGTACCCTCTACTTGTACCACAAAGGATGTACCCTCCAATGTGTTAAGACAAAGTTCTCAGGCGGTTAGTCCTTTGAAACTTTGTGAAGGGGGAAACAAAAGATATCTCAGGCGGTTAGTCCTTTGAAATCTTTTGTTTAAGGGAAAGGGAAGAATCAAAAGAATTCTCAGACTGTGTCTTTTTGAATTCTTTGAAAAGGGAGAAGGGAGACACAAAAGAATTCAGGCGGTTAGTCCTTCGTTCTTTTGGAAAAGGGAGAAGAGAGACACAAAAAGAATTCAGGCGGGTAGTCCTTGGCAAATTCTTTTTGGCAAAGGGAGAAGAGAATGAAAAAGATGAATAGCACACTTTTGTTTTCTGTGAAAGAACAAAGTTTGGAAACCAGAAAACTCAAAAAGCTTTTGGCAAAGGAAGAAGAAGAAGTTCAAGAAGATGTTCAAAGAGATTCAAAGGTTGTAAAAGAATATATAAAAAAGTTATAAGTCTTATTAAAATGCAAGTCAAGATCTTGTTTTTATAGACTCTTCATGTCTGGTCAAGAAAACCATTGGAAGAGTTATAACCTTGAGAAAAAAACCAAAAAACCATTGGAAGAGTTACATCTCTTGATTTTTATTCAAAACTTGTCACTGGTAATCGATTACCATAACCATGTAATCGATTACACAAAGCATTTTATTAAAAGATGTGACTCTTCACAATTGAATTTGAATTTCAACATTCAGATACACTGGTAATCGATTACCAATATATTGTAATCGATTACACCATTTAAAAAACAATTGGAACGTTGCAAATTTAGTTAAAAGCCTTTGAAATCAAGCTTTGCCTCTGGTAATCGATTACAGGAAACTGGTAATCGATTACCAGAGAGTAAAAACTCTAGTAACTTAGAAAATTTTGAGAAAAAACTCTTTTGAAAAACAAAACTGTGCTATGTTTGTTTTTTGAAAAATCTTTTCAATACTTCCCTTTGTGAAGTCTTCTTGATTTCTTCTCTTGAATCTTGAATTCATCTTCTCTTGAATTTAGAAATCAAACTTCTCTTGATTCTTGAATCTTCTTGATTTCTTCTCATGAAACTTGAAATTAATCTTGATCTTGAACTTGTTGACTCAATCTTGAAATCATTCTTTGGGCTTTTTGTCATCATCTTAGCCATCATCAAAATTACTTGAATCAACTGGATTCATCATCATGAAGCTTGCTTCTACAATTTAGAGTGGAATTTTTACTCTAGTCAAATCACATTTCTGTGAAGTTCTTCTTTGTTCATCCCTTTTTTGCATTTTGCTTATTCTTGTTCAAACAAGAAACTCATTTCTTGTGAGTAAATCTGATCTTGGCACAACAAACTGGTGCGGTG
Source organism: Glycine max (assembly GCF_000004515.6). Classification (NCBI taxonomy): domain Eukaryota; kingdom Viridiplantae; phylum Streptophyta; class Magnoliopsida; order Fabales; family Fabaceae; genus Glycine; species Glycine max. Next base: position 33,818,401 of record NC_038254.2, read on the forward strand.
AACGTGGATAATTTTGGGCTCGATTCAAGAAATGGGCTCGGCCAAGTATGAGGTTGAAAAATTCATAGGGAAAAATGATTTTGGGCTATGGTGATTGAAGATGAGAGCCCTTCTTGTTCAGCAGGGCCTGGTTGAAGCACTTGATGGAGAAGCCAAACTCGAAAAGATGATGGTTGATGGGGATAAGAAAGCACTAATGCAAAAGGCACAGAGTGCAATTATCCTCAGTCTCAAAGACAAGGTGCTGAGGCAAGTCTTTAAGGAAACAACTGCTGCTGGGGTTTGGTCAAAGCTTGAAGGTTTGTACATGACCAAATCTTTAGTTAATCGTCTTTACCTAAAGCAGTCTTTGTATTCGTTTAAAATGCATGAAGATAGATCAGTAGGAGAACAATTGGGTTTGTTTAATAAAATGATTCTAGATCTTGAAAATATCGATGTCACCATTGATGATGAGGATCAAGCTTTGCTATTGCTATGCTTTTTGCCTAAGAGTTACTCTCATTTCAAAGAGACTTTACTGTTTGGAAGAGACTCTATTTCTCTTGATGAAGTGCATGCTGCTCTGAATTTAAAGGAATTGAATGAAAGAAAGGAAAAGAAGTCCTCTATAAGTGGTGAAGGGCTGACAACAAGAGGCAAGACCTTCAAGAAGGATAGTAAATCTGATAAGAAGAAGCAAAAGCCAGAAAACCAGAAGAATGGTGAAGGAAATGTCTTCAAAATCAGATGTTATCACTGTAAAAAGGAGGGTCATACAAGCAAAGTTTGTACTAAAAAGCAGAAAAATGGTGGCAGTAACAATAGGAAGAAGGACTCAGGAAATGCTACAATTTTTCAAGATGATGGCTATGAATCTGCAAAGGCACTGGTGGTGTCTGAAAAGAATCCAAAAACTAAATGGATAATGGATTCAGGGTGTTCATGGCATATGACACCAAACAGATCATGGTTTGAACAATTTTCTGATCAAGCAAATGGGTTAGTACTCCTTGGAGATAACAAGCCTTGCAAAATTGAAGGAATTGGGTCTAAAAGGTTCAAGTTTCATGATGGGGCTGAGAGAATTCTCATAGAGGTCAGATATGTACCTGAACTGAAGAGAAATTTAATCCCTCTTGGTGAATTTGATAAAAGAGGGTATGTGTTCAAGGGTGAAAAATGAATACTGAATGTAGTTTAAGACTCCATGATTGTCATGAGGGGAATTATAGAGAATGGCCTCTATTCTGTGGATGGTGAAGTTGTAATTGGCTTTGCAGTCACTGCAACAGGAAGAGTTTTATCAAAAATTGAGTTATGGCACATGAGATTGGGCCATGTAAGTGAGAAGGGGTTGATTGAATTGGCAAAACATGAGCTTCTATGTGGGGACAAAATGGAGAAATTGAAGTTCTATGAACATTGTGTCTATGGCAAAGCCTGCAGAGCCAAATTCAATGGTGGATAACAGAGAACAAAAGGTACCCTTGATTATGTTCATGCTGATCTTTGGGGTCCAACTAAGACCCCCTCTCATTCTGGAGCAAGGTATTTCTTGAGTATTGTGGATGACTACTCAAGGAAGTTGTGGATCTACATTCAGAAAACAAAATATGAGGCTTTAGATAACTTCAAAAGCTGGAAGACACTTGTGGAAAACCAAACAGGCAGAAAGATCAAGAGGTTTCATACTGATAATGGTCTTGAGTTCTACTCTGAACCTTTCAATGATTTCTGCAAAGAGAATGGCATTGCAAGGCACAGGAAAGTTGTGGGCACCCCTCAACAAAATGGTTTAGCTGAAAGATTCAACAGGACCATTTTGGAGAAAGTGAGATGTATGTTGCTAAGTGCAGGATTACCCAAGATTTTTTGGGCTAAAGCAGCAATGACTGTTGTATATTTCATCAACAAGTGTCCTTCAACAGCTCTGAATTTTAAAACCCCTGAGGAGATTTGGTTTAGCCATCCATCGAGTCTAAAATAGCTAAAGGTATTTGGTTGTGTTTCCTATGCTCACATCAGGCAAGACAAATTGGAACCTAAAACTGTCAAGTGCATCTTTCTAGGATATCCTGAGGGAGTGGAAGGGTGTAAGCTATGGTGTTTGGAGGTTGGTTTTAAAAGGTGCTTAGTGAGTCGTGATGTTGTCTTCAATGAAGCTGAGATGGCCTACAAGACCAAGCCTTGCATGGTTCAGTCTAGTACTGATTAGAGTAAGGAAACAGGTTCTAAAAAATTAAATTTTGAGGTGGAGACTAAGGACAAGCATGCTGAAAACACAAGTTGTTAATTGGCCTCTTGATGAAGAGAAATCTGAAGAAAAACAAGAAGAAGAAGCTGGCTATATGCTAGCTCGAGATAGAACCAGAAGGGAAATCAAACAACCTAAAGGGTATGGATATGCTGATCTAATAGCATTTGCTCTGGTAGCTGCCAGTGAAGTTTTGGAGGAAGATCCAAAAACTCTTAAAGTTGTCTTAGCTAGTAAGGAGAAAGAAAAATGGCTAGGTGCCATGAATGAAGAGATTAAGTCTCTCCATGACAACTATACATGGGAATTGATTAAAAAAAACCCTAGTTCTAAAGTGGTCAGCTGCAAGTGGATCTTCAAGAAGAAAGAAGGCATCCAAGGAGGTGAACCAGATAGATTTAAAGCTAGACTTGTAGCTCAATGATTCACTCAAAAGGAGGGAATTGACTTCAATGAAGTTTTCTCTCCTGTAGTGAAACACAGGTCAATCAAAATACTTATGGCTATGGTGGCAGAATTTGATCGTGTTAGAACAAATGGATGTGAAGACAACATTTTTGTATGGAAAGCTTGATGAGGTGATATTGATGAAACAACCCGAGGGGTTTGAAGTCAGAGGTAAAGTTAGCTAGGCTTGAGATAGTGCTTCTATTTCTTTTTCTGCATAGCCTAGATCAGTAGAGAGATTGTACCCAGAGGAGGAATCTATAGAGTTTAAATAAAAGTGGTTGCTATGAGGAGATTTAGAGTGGAATTTTTACTCTAGTCAAATCACATTTTTGTGAAGTTCTTCTTTGTTCATCCCTTTTCTGCATTTTGCTTATTCTTGTTCAAACAAGAAACTTGTTTCTTGTGAGTAAATCTGATCTTGGCACAAGAAAAATAATGTATTCGCAATAAAAAAAAAGATTTTATACAAAAATATTCGTTTTCATTCACATAGAATTCAACAAAAATAAATGTGATAAAATCTAACAAAAAAAATTAAATTTTGGTTTTGGTCCATATTATTAGTTCTAACAATTTCTTATTGACAATTGCACCTATCAAAGCAACTAAAAGGATTATTGAATTAGTTCAAATGGAAGAAAAAAATCTGTTGATAAATGAATTCCAATTTGTTGACTAGTATCTTGCTCTATAATCTGATTGGGTCTTGTAGTCCAAATAATCTCGTGTCATGATGTATCTAGAATAGTAGTTATTAGTGAAACAAAGATACTTGTACAAACCATCAAAGTAATTCCATCCCCAACAGTCCAAAGACGAAAACCTTGGTAATATTTCGAACCATTCATAACCATCACAACAAATATTATTAAAACATTTATAGTGCCCACATAAATAAGTAGTTGTAATGCAGCTACAAAATGGGAGTTTGATAAAATATAGAATTAATATATACAAACAAGAACTAGGCCCAATGAAAAAGCAGAAAAAATGGGATTCGTAAATAATACTACTCCCAGACTTCCTAATATAAGACCTGATCCAAGAAGACTAAAAGAATATCATGTAGCGGTTCGGGCAAATCCATTCTATGTAAAATAAGAGATAAATAAATCTAAATTTCATGACCTTATTGATATGACCAGGAAAAAAACGTATTAAATACTAAAATTATCTCTGCATTGAATTCCACCAACTCCTAACATAAGAGGTGTGAGTTGCTATAGGTACAGTTGTTATAGGATCAATGTTATTTCATTATTTTCTTTCAGTGAATGAGTAATTTCAAAATAAACGAATATATATATCCATATTTTTTTATATATTTTATATAAGTATTCTATTATTTTCGTTTTAAGAAGAATTTTTTAAATAATTAATAAATAATTAATTGAATTTTATTTGAATTGTTCTAATTGTATAATCATCAATTACTGGTAAATGGCCCAAAGCAATTTGATTATAATTTAATTTGTGGCGATCATAAGTTGAAAGTTCATATTCTTCGGTCATTGATAAACAATTTGTTGGACAATATTCAATATAGTTACCACAAAATATACAAATTCCGAAATCAATACTATAATTAAGCAATTATTTATTTTGAATATCAGTTTCTAGTTTCCAATCAACAATGGGTAGATCGATGGGACATACACGAACACATACTTCACAAGCAATGCATTTATCAAATTCAAAATGTATTTGACCACGGAAACATTCTGATGAGATTATTTTTTCATAAGGATATTGAATAGTTACGGGTAACCGATTTGTGTGAGATAGAGTAATCGTGAAACCCTGACCAGTGTACCTTGCAACTCGGACTGTTTGTTGACTATAATTTATGGATCCACTTACCATAAGGAACATATCATGAATATCTCCAAATATTTTTTTCTTTCTCTTATTTGACACAAGTTATGAATATATAAGGTCCACTTTTTTTTACAGTGAAAACAGTTGAGACAAAGTTGTTAATAATAGATTGCTGAGAGAAATGGGTAAAAGAAATTTCCACCCAAGATTTCATAATTGATCTATTCTTAGCCTAGGCAAAGTCCATCTTGTTGCGATAGAAAGGAATAAGAATAAATAAGTTTTAGCTAGTGTAATAAAGATATCAATTATCATTACAAAAACTCCATATGTTTGATTTATTTCAAAAAAAGTCAGAAACGAATATGTATGGAATAGAGATATTTGAACCACCAAGTAAAGAACTGTTACAAGTAAGGAAGAAATGAATAGGTTTAAATAGGAAGCAACATAAAATAAACCAAATTTGATACCCGAGTATTCGGTTTGATAACCCGCTACTAGTTCTTCTTCCGCTTTCGGTAAATCAAAAGGTAATCTTTCACATTCTGCTAGGGACAAGATTAGAAAAACAATGAAACCCATAGGTTGACGCCACAAATTCCATCCCCAAAAGCCATATTTTTATTGTGCGTCAACTATATCAACTGTACTTAAACTGTTAGATAATCCTAGTCGATGATGACATTACTGTTACCATCTCTATTACAGAACCGTACATGAGACTTTCACCTCATACGGCTCCCTTAAAGCCTTAAAAAAAATCTAAGGACCGGTCTGATTATTTATCCCTGATACATCTCTAAGGTAGATAATATTCTATTTTATCAGACGGTTCAGAATTAGACCTATTGAATTTTGTTTGTTCTAAATAAATAAATTTTAAAATAAATACATTTAATAAAGAAAAAATAAAATACATTTTAACATTTCTTTAAATAAATAAAAAAATACAAAAAGTACTTCTGAATTTATCTCATCCTATAAAAAATTCAAATTCAAATTTGTTGATTAATAACTTAATTCTTTCATAAAATACTCTTTTCAAATTATCAATAACTCCCTCATCATTTTCGATTACGAAAAAGAATCATACATGTTCATTTTTTAAATTATGACATGAATTCTATCTCCATAAATATGGATATAAGACAAACAAGAAAAGGGGGATCACTTTTTTTTTCGTTCTTATCCTAGTCTTTTTTGTGCAAGTAAAATAAAAGGGGACTTCAAAAAATTAAACGATTATTTCGTTTCTGATAGTTATTTATTTAATCGGTGGATGGAAGTATACTCTGGATCGGAATTATGGGGAGTACTGCCTTATTTTTTCTACCAACGAAAAGCCCCAATTAGTATTCTTTTTCTATTATACATAAATATAAATGTTCTTTTGGATATTTTTAAAAATATATGTTACTAATCAATCAACCTTGGGAAAAACAACAACTTCTACCTATAATTTAATTCATTTTTTCACTTAATTCTTATACATAGAAAATGAGACTCAATATTTTTACTGCAATTTAAAATCATCATCTTTTCTATTAACTATAAATAATATAGTATTCTATAAATTATATTCAAAAGAAGCTATTTTATTGCACTCATATAAATATCTTATTAAATTCTTCAATCCGAATGCGAAAAAAAATCAATAGATATATATATTCAATTTATTTTCCTACTTTACTACAAAGTACTATAAAGAGAGGCGTATAGCAAATAGTATCAAAAAATTTATGTCTCAACAAATCATTGTTCACTTACGGCAAGTGCACCGGATCGCACAAGTAGTATAAAACGGTAAGAACCGAGTATCAAACTCTCGGGGAACTTGTGTTACTTGGTAAGCTATTTTGGTGAATAGGTGTCTGGTGTGAAAAGCTAAGTGTGAATATGAACAGGTATGTAAACTATCTATGCAAAAAGAAAAATCACGCGAGAGAAATGATGTGTAAAAACAAGTAGAAAACGTGTTGGTCTTCCTAATAGGTGCCTAATGCTAAAAAGATATTTTCTATCTAACAATGCTCATGTGTTCCTATGGTGTCTCCTGAGATGCTAAACCCCGATTCCTCATGATAGTTTAGCCTAATCCTGATCAAGCATCATCCTCAGATTCCTCTTGTTGGACTAAACTCAACCAGGACCGCATTAAGACAAACATACTACAATTAAATTATCGCACCCCGGATCCTCGTGATAGTACAACAACTTAGCCCTGTCCTATCAAGGTCATCAGAATCAGACCAATTTCCACTGTTGAATGACCCTAACAAAGCATGCATCTGCGTGATCAAGGTAAAAGCATACTAGAATGAAAAGCTGATAGCACAGAGAACACACAAAACATCATTAAATAGATAGAAAGATATTTACATCAAGTACCTACAAGGAAGATCCAACAGAGGATTTTAGCTTTCCATAACCAGTAAGCCTCCTTTACAACAAAGAGAAAAACAAGATGAAAGATTGCAAAAATACAAGGGGTGAGGATGTCTCCTTCACCTCTAGGATCTCACAACCACTCACAAACTCATCTCAAGCTCTTAGAACGGCTTTCGCTTCCAGCTCTGGTCTTTGTAGATCTTCATACAGCAAAATCTCTCAAAACTCTCTGGAACTTGGACCTTTCTCTCTCTAGAATCACTAGACATGCAAAGCTTCATCTCTCAGCCCAAACTCCCTTCACAAAATCTGATTTCAGGCTTAAACAGGTGGCCTTGTTCGTGCTCATGCGCTTAGCGCAATTCTGAACCGCTTAGCGCACATGAGTGAATTTCGGCTTAGCGCGTGCTTTTCTCGCTCAGTGAATGGAATGAAGCAGTGCACTTAGTGAGATGAAGCGGTGCGCTCAGTGAACCTGTACAGCTCATCTTCTTTCAGATACTTCCTCACGCTTAGCCAATGAGTGTTGCGCTTAGCGGATGCTCCCTAAGCCAGTAGATTGGCTTAGCGAGAAGGTGAAAAATAGCACTTTTTAGAGTCGCCTAATTAACCTGAAATTGAGAGAAAATGATTATTAAACACCCAAAATGGAAGTACTAAGTATTTATTACCTATACTTAACATAAAGTACTTATAACACTACAAAATAACCATAAACTGGGGAAGTTTGATACATTTTACACAGGTTTTATACACAAAAGTTAGTTGTATTCATCGACTAACAACTCCCCCAAATTTACAATTTTGCTTGTCCTCAAGCAAAAAGAGAATAGCTCACTTGTCCTCATGTGACAATAACATGCAGTGATCATGTACAAAGGTGTATGCAGCAAAAATTATTGATTGCATGATAAGAAAAATAAAGCATTATGTACTCATCACTTGTCTTTCACAAAATATTCAGCTATTCAAATAGAAGAATAAAATGTAAGTTGTACCATTAGATGAAGTTAATCATAAGACAGAAATTAAGGAAAGTAGCTTAAACCACAGTCTCACGGCTACTGTTTCACTCAAGCACAAGTGTTGAAGCTATTCATTAATAACAACTAACAAGAGATCCAATCTTTGAATTTAATCTCATGCCATAAAGTCAGAAATGTATAAACAGAATCAGAAGGACTTTCCCAGGCTTGTAGTGAGGCTTGGCTACAAAAATTCATTGGTTTTTCTAGGATTCAAAGATTTAGATTCTAAGAGAGCACAAATCCTAGACTTATCCAAGTGATCTTTTCCATACAAGTAGCTTTCTCACCATTTTTTCCTATTACTTTGTTCTGACCTTATTATAACAACACAAATTTTTTTTTTAACATACAACTTATTTGTTGTGTGTGCTGATGCTTTTACCCTTTTCTTTACATCCCTATTAACTTCACTCCCCCAAATTTTTGGGTAAATTTTCCTTGAACCTTATGCTCTCCTAGAATCTAAGCAAGGTATCTGGAGATAATTATTTAGGTTCAGGGTTCAAATTTTTTACAATATTATTCAGCTCAGAAAGGGTGCAAAGGATACAATTATCATTCAAGATAAGTTTTTTGGTCAAAAGGCTTGTATATGCACAATCATGGCCATCATCATGTCCTCATTTATAAATTTCATACTAAAATTCAGAGATTCATGCAAAGATTATTACTCACAGCTAGTCGTTCACTCATAGTGTAAGATCACACTTTCACCAGTTTTGGTTCAAGTCTTTCTTTCTCACTCAATCTATCTACTGACTAACAATTCTAATTGCAAGTTCACAATCTTGTTCTTTCTTTGTCTAACATACACACTTGCTCAAACTCATGAAAAGAAACACAAACTCCATCACAATCATGCATTCAATTCAAAACCAAGTCATACACCAATTTTCACAAAAAAAAAGAGATAAAAGTGTTTTACTGCCATGTCCTGGAAATCAAGTCAAACTGTTCCATATGCTTCAGAATAAGCAAACCAGCTACCCAAAAGTAAAACTAGCAGTGTATATAAACATAAAAGAAATATTGTATTGAAACCATAATCATAATAATAATAAACCACAAAGCAAAAAAATAAAACATCATCAAAAATCAACAATGTCAACAGTGTCTAAACTGGGGAATCAGTGAGAGCAACAGCTTCTCCAGATGACGAATCAGAAAGATCGACAATTCCTTCAATTGGGGAAGCAGGGGGGTCAGCTGTTTCTCCAACTAGTGAATCAAGAAGGGCAGCCACTTCATCTGATGATGCATCGGAGATGACAATCAGAGGTGGAGATGAGGGAACTACTTCAAGCTCAGGAGAAGGGGGTGGATTCACCACTGGAGATTGTGGGCCAGCTGGCTCTGGATCAACCTGCACAGGTGTGGGATCAGGAGGAGAACCCTCGTTGGGTCTCACCAATGGAAGTTGAGCTTCAGACCAAGCTACTTGCTCAAGAAAATGCTCCATAGGTATGATTGGCCTGTTATGAGCCAACTCTTGCAGGTTATGCATGATAATAAACTATCCTCGGAATAAGCTTTGTAGCATAGGGACTAAAGTTAGTGAACTTTGGACATTCTGTCCTATGGTTACTGATGGAGGATCTGGAGTGGATGATGAAGGGATGTCATCTGTTCTAGCCTTTTTTTTCTCAATGCCATCTGTAACTAAAAAGAACTCAAAATTGCTTAGACCAAAATTGTTTAAGTTTAACAGCATAAATAAAGGCTGAAATTAATGATGGGTGCTTAGTGGGATACAACTCGCTCAGCGCGCCCTGATAAACATAACATATTGGCTTAGCTGGAGCCAAGCTCACTTAGCCCAATAGTTGTCGTGATGAAATGCGCTTAGCTTAGGTAGATTCAGCTTAGCGCGAAGCTTACAACACAAAATTTTCTAAGTTACCTTGGCTTAGCGATTCAGCCTCGCTTAGCCACAAATATCTCAACAGGAGGATGAGTGTTCATCCTCACAAGATGAACTCGCTTAGCGCAGTATGCACGCTTAGCGAGTTTGTCTGGAAGCGCATATCTTCAATGAATACCGATGAACTCGCTTAGCGAGTTCATCGCGTTTTCCAGAAAAAACACAGAAAACGCAGTTTGTTTCCTTGTCTTTTTAAGCCTCTAAAAGGCATTATCAAACACACAAGACAATTGAAAATATCTACACATCACAATCATATAAAAAGTCCTAATTTTTACCTAATCTAAAATCACGAAAACCCTAAAGATTGAAAACTAAAATCTATGGTTTTCTACCCTAAGGTTTAACAACAAAAAAGAATGAAGGGGGTAAGGAACTTACTTGTATCATTGATGCTTTGATGTAGAAGAAGGCGAAAATGCAGGAAAATGAGTGCGAGAGAGAAAATGCAGGCAGTTCAGCAGTTTCCAACAAATGTGAGTGTAACTGCCATTACACTCACATAAGCCGTTTTGCTTTCTCGAAGTGACGTTTGGATTTTCGAAGATGCTCACTTAGCAGCACCGTGCACTTAGCCTAACTATGAAATTCAAGTTTTTTTTTTTACACGGAGAAGGGACTAGCTTAGCGCGCAAATAAGGCCGCTTAGCTAGTTTTGCAGAGCAAAATACCTGCAACTTTCGCTAAGCCGGGCTCTGGGCCGGCTTAGCTAAAATAATGCGTCTAGATTATAGAGGGATATGCACTTAGCGGATGATGGATAGCTTAGCGCAGACATTGCCGCAAGCATATGAGCTTAGCTCCATGAACCCCAGTTCTAGCCGCAAAGAACTGAGCTTGGCGGCAACGACTCGCGCTTAGCCGAAGTGTATGATGGGCTTAGCAATCAGGTTGCAGCTTAGCCGAATTCAGATCGAATTGAAGTTGGCTTCGCTCAGCCTTGGCCAGCTTAGCGGATCAAATCAGCCTCAGATGCAAGTATTGAGCGTTAAGCGCTTGAGACTCGCGATTTAGCGCATGAAGAAAGATGCGCTTAGCGTGAGGCTTGCGCTTAGCGAAAGGACTATTTTTCAGAAAATGTTTTCTAAGTTATTTTTCAGTCCTTTCTTCAACAAATAGAAACCCTTATATCTAACATTCAAGGATAATATGATATACCCCATTTTTCAATGATCACCAAGCAAATTCCAACTATATGCAATGCATGAAAAACAAAATGAAAAGAAACTCAACACTGGGTTGCCTCCCAAGAAGTGCTTCTTTAACGTCATTAGCTTGACGCATAGCTTAATGCCTTCAAGGTGGCATGAAAGTCACATAGAACACATCTTTCTTGCAGTTTCGCCTTTTAGCTAGAAATTCCATGAACTTCATGTATTCTGGAAGTACACTCCAAATCATTTCAGGAAAGGTGTTAGTGATTAAAGAAAGAATGGCACTTAAAGTTTCCTCATGCTCTCCTTGCCTTCCTTTCTTGACAATCAGTTGATGAGGAAGGTTATTGATTTGGAGAATACTTTCTTGTTGGTTTTCTACTGTTGAGTACTTCTCCCATTGTTGGTGTGCTTGTTCCTCATCTTTTTCTCTTGACTCATGCTCTTTTATAGGGTTTTCCTCTTGAGCTTCAACCTCTACAAAGTATTTTTCTCGTCTAGACATAAATTGAGTCACTTCTTCTGCCAGCTCACCAACCTGGATTTCTACACTTTGGAGTGCTCGTTGAGTTGATTTAGTTGTTTCCTTGAATTGCATCAACAAATTATCCAGATTGGAACCTCTTTCTGCTTCATTTTGATAGTAAGGTTGTAACTCTGGTCCCCCTTGAAAGTTTTCTATTGAGTAGCTCTTGCCAAAATGAATTTCATGATTTTTCATTGAATTTTGATTGGCTTTTGAGCTAGCATGGTAAGCCATGAATTCCTCAAACACACTTTCAAGATTAGGAGTTCTTTCTTCTTCACATTGATTGTAAGGACTTAACTACTTTTCCCACCTAGAGTCATTCATGGAGTAGAGATGACAATTGTCATTGTAATGCTCTCCTCCACAAAAATCACAATTGATAAATGGTGGTTGGCTGACCCTTGATCGTGTGCTGTCAAAACATACATTCCACCTCTTAAAAAGCTCTTCCATTTCTAAACTTTTGTCATGGAATAGGTTCTTCTTAAATTCAACACTGCAAGCATAGACTCTCAAGAAAGAAAAATTTAAATAGAATAAGTAAGAAAGATAAAAGTACTAAATAATAATAAAAAAAAACACAAAACTTATTGTCGTAAGATCTACTGAGTTCGCTTAAACTTAGTGGTGTTGTTCTGTATTGCAAGATTTTTTTCTTCTTCGCTCTGTGTTTTTCCTCCTACAATTGGCTTGAATCTCCAAATCTCATGGAACTAAATCATTTGCAGAAGATTTACTATGCATACAAAACACTAACAAGAGCAGCAGTCACTAAGTCAAGAGGAAAACAAACATAAACAAAAACAAATATTCTCAAGTAATAAAAGAATAAAGAAAAGACACCTAAAAATGATCTAACTTTCCAAATAAAAAGAATTTCCTCGGCAACGACGCCAAAAACTTGTTCGCTTCCGGCAAGTGCACCGGATCGCACAAGTAGTATAAAATGGTAAGAACCGAGTATCGAACTCTCAGGGAACTTGTGTTACTTGGTAAGCTATTTTAGTGAATAGGTGTCTGGTGTGAAAAGCTAAGTGTGAATATGAACAAGTATGTAAACTATCTATGCAAAAAGGAAAATCACGCAAGAGTAATGATGTGTAAAAACAAGTAGAAAACGCGTTGGTCTTCCTAATAGGTGCCTAATGCTAAAAAGATATTTTCTATCTAACAATGCCCATGTGTTCCTATCGTGTCTCCTGAGATGCTAAACCCCGATTCCTCATGATAGTTTAGCCTAATCCTGATCAAGCATCGTCTTCAGATTCCTCTTGTTGGACTAAACTCAACCAGGACCGCATTAAGACAAACATACTACAACTAAATTATCACACCCCGATTCCTCATGATAGTATGACAACTTAGCTTTGTCCTATCAAGGTCATCAAAATCAGACTAGTTTCCACTGTTGAATGACCCTAACAAAGCATGCATCTATGTGATCAAGGTAAAAGCATACAAGAATGAAAAGATGATAGCATAAAGAACAAATCAAAGTATTGCAAAAAAATATTTACATCAAGTACCTACAAGGAAGATCCAACAGAGGATTTTAGCTTTCCATAACCAGGAAGCCTCCTTTACAACAAAGAGAAGAACAAGATGAAAGATTGCAAAAATACAAGTGGTGAGGATGTCTCCTTCACCTCTTGGATCTCACAACCACTCATAAACTCATCTCAAGCTCTCAGAACGGCTTTCGCTTCCAGCTCTGGTCTCTGCAGATCTTCACACAACAAAATCTCTCAAAACTCTCTGGAACTTGGACCTTTCTCTCTCTAGAATCACTAGACATGCAAAGCTTCAGCTCTCAGCCCAAACTCCCTTCACAAAATCTGATTTCAGGCTTAAACAGGTGGCCTTGTTCATGCTCATGCACTTAGCGCAATTCTGAACCGCTTAGCGCACATGAGTGAATTTCGGCTTAGTGCGTGCTTTTCTCGCTCAGCGGATGGACTGAAGCGGTGCGCTTAGTGAGATGAAGCAGTGTGCTCAGCGAACCTGTACAGCTCATCTTCTTCCAGATTCTTCCTCGCGCTTAGCCAATGAGTGTTGCGCTTAACGGATGCTCGCTAAGCTAGCAGATTGGCTTAGCGAGAAGGTGAAAAACAACACTTTTCAGAGTCGCCTAATTAACCTGAAATTGAGAGAAAATGATTATTAAACACACAAAATGGAAGTACTAAGTATTTATTACCTATACTTAACAGAAAGTACTTATAACACTACAAAATAACCATAAACTGGGGAAGTTTAATACATTTTACATAGGTTTTATATACAAAAGTTAGTCGTATTCATCGACTAACAATCGCACGTAGAGATATTGATAACACACATAGAGTTAATGGTATTTCATAACTAATCGATTGAGCAGCTTCTCGTAGACCACCCAAAAAAGAATATTTATTATTTGACCCATATCCTAACATAAGAAGTCCAATGGGAGCAATACTCGAAATAGCAATCCATAAAAAAACACCAATATTCAGATCAGATAAAACAAAGTTATAGCCAAAAGGAATTACTTAATAGCTTATTATAATCGATATGACTGATATAGATAGTCCTATACTGAATAAACAAATATCTCCTCTAGATGGAATAAGATTCTCTTTGAAAAGTAATTTTGTTTCGTCTAGGAGAGCTTGAAGAACTCCAAAAGGACCTGTGTATTCAGGTCCAATACGTTGTTGTATCCCTGCGGATATTTCCCTTTCTAACCATACAATTGCTAGTACACTTATCGTAATTCCCAATATAAGAATCAAAATAAGGGCAAATACCCATATAATTCCATATATCTCTTTAAAAGATTCCAATCTGAAAAAAAATGGATATCTTGTATCTCTGTTAAATAAATTATCATTTCAACGATCAACTTCTCCCATAATAATATCTATGCTACCTAGTATTGTCATAATATCGGCCAATTTCATTTTTTTTAACTAATTGAGGAAGAATTTGCAAATTGATAAAACCTAGCGGATGAATTTTCCATCTCCAAGGAAAACCATTTTGATCCCCTATTAGAAAAATTCCTAATTCTCCCTTGGGGGCTTCAATTCTTACATAAAGTTCTTGTTTTGGCAATTCAAAGCCGAAGACGGTTTTTTACTAATAAATCGATACTCAAACTCATTCCATTCTGGCTCTTTTTCTCTATCAAAGCAGCGAATTTCTAAATTTTCATATGGTCCGTCGGGAATTCCTTCCAAAGCCTGTTGAATAATTTTTATGGATTCCTTTCGAACTAAATAACGAGCTAACAAATCTCGTTCTTTTTGCCATTGAACTTCCCAATCAAATTCTTCGTAACATTCATAATTATCCACTTCATGGAGATCCTATTGTATTCCAGAAGCCCAAAGCATGGGTCCTGATAAACCCCAATTTATTACTTCCTTTATATCAACTAAACCTACCCCCTCAACCCGTTCTAAAAAAATAGGACTTCGCGTAAGAAGTTTTTGATATTCAACAATTCTTGTTAAAAAATAATCGCATAAATCATAACATTTATTTATCCAACCATAAGGTAGATCAGCTGCTACCCCCCCCCCCCCCGATACGAAAAAAATTATGCATCATTCTCATACCCGTCGCAACTTCAAATAAATCATATATTAATTGTCTTTCTCTGAAAATATAGAAGAAGGGGGTTTGTGCACCAATATCTGCCATAAAAGGTCCTAACCATAGTAGGTGAGAAGCTATACGACTTAACTCCAACATTATTACTTGGATATAACTGGCTCTTTTAGGTACTTGAATATTTCCCAACAGTTCTGGTCCATTTACAATTATTGCTTCTGTGAACATAGTAGCTAAATAGTCCCAACGTGTTACATAAGACATATATTGTATAATTGTTCGATTTTCCGCTATTTTTTCCATTCCTATGTGTAAATAACCCAATATAGGTTCACAATCAATAACATCCTCATCGTCTAGAGTAACAATAAGTCTAAGAACACCATGCATTGATGGGTGGTGAAGCCCCATATTGACTATCATGAAGTCCTTTCTTGTAGTTGAGATATTCATAGGTTTTTCCTCGATTTATTTTTTTATGAATCGCTTAAAAAAAAGTTCATCAAAATTCAAGATCTAATAAATCGAATAATTGAGAATTACTCTTCAATTTAACGAATTTGTGACTCTCGAATATCAAATTGATTTATTAATTTTTTACACCGTATTCTATCTTTCTTTGACAAATAAGACATCAATCTTTGTCGTTTTCCCAAAATTTTACGTAAACCTCTTTAGGATAAATAGTCTTTTCGGTGCAATTCAAAATGTGAAGTAAGTCTTTGTATTCTATTGGTAAATTTGAATATTTTAAATTCAACCGATCCTAGGTTTTTTTCTCTTTTTTTCTTGTGAGATAACAGGTATAAATGAATTTTTTACCATAAAAAATTAAAGTTTTTCCCTACTCTTCGCTTTTTACTTTTGATAGATATTTTGATTGATCAGTAATATTAATGACACTAATTTTGAATTTTTTATATAAATCTGAATTTACTTAATTTACTTAAGAATTCTTGATTTTTTTACAATTGAATTGATTCTTATAAATAAAAAATGGAATCCATGCAATATAAATAGATATAAAGGAACTGTTTTTATAGATTCACCATAAAAAATGGTATACTTAAAAAAAACATAATTTTGTGGATTCTTTTTTTACCTGAGGTATATATCAAGGAATTAGTATCAATGCCATGCCATAATGTGTGTCTTTATTTATGTTATGTATCTATATCTATCTATATAGATAGATATAGATATTAATTTGTCTTCTATTTATCATATAGATATGGTAAATAGACGACAAATTTGGATTAACCAATTTTCATTCGCGGATACATATGTATCCTTACTATACTGAACCGGCTTCCATTATGGGTATTAAACCAATATCGATTTATACAAGCTAAATCTCCTAATTGATATTTTGGCCAAAGAAAAATTTTGAAATTCATCAGTTTTTTTTTATCTTTCTCAAAATATTTTCTTTTTTTAGTCAAAAAGTGAAAAACCATTTTGGACTTTATTTTGATTATAAAATATTGTGTTTCTATGCATACTATTTATATTATTTGGATTTAAAAAAATTAGAATTCTCAATTCTCTACGACGTCTAGCGGATAAAATGTTTTCAGGAACAAGTAAATCATAATTATCTTTTTCTTTTTTTCTATTATTTTTGGATCTCTTGTTCTTGTAATATATTTATAAAAAAAAATTCTTATTAACATGAATTTTTCTGGGTATTTGTGATAAATTTTGCGTTTATTCTTTTGAATTAATGAAAGACCTACGGTTTGATACATAAAAAATTATTTATTGTTTTTTCTAGACAAGCGAACTGGTTCGATAACAAATATTTATTTTTTCATAAATTTGTTATTTTCTTTTTCCTTAAGCCTAGAAGAATTAAATTCTTCTGATTTTGAATCATCATAATATCTAGACCTAGTTCTCCTCTTTGAATAGAGGCTATTGTAATTTCTCTTAAATTTTTTAATCTAATCAGGAGACAATATATTTTGACATTGTTAAATATTCTTTGACCTAAGAAATTATTCCAATTCAAATGTAAAATCAAAAAATTTCGTAGTAAGAAATTTAGTTCTGCCTCCATCTTGTTCTTGTCTTTCTTTTTCTTTATACCCTTACTATTCTTTTCACTGTCTGATACTACATAATTGTTTTCAATATCTTTCTCTTGGTTTGAGATAGATAATTCAAGATTTCGTTGATCAGGGTATTCTACTTTTGCCCGATTTCGAGTCTCTAACTCCAATTCAAGAGATTCATTTTTTTTCTTTCTAGTAATGTTCGTTTTATTTTGACTAACATTTTGATTTACATTATAAGAAAAAAAAAGTAATTTGATTGGTATAACCTGCTGTGAGTTACCCTTATATGCGTCATAAAATATCACAAATTTTGAAAAGAACCAAAATTCTGGATTTGATATGGAATGATTTAGTATTTCTCTATTGATTCCCATCCAATCAAAATACTTTCTATCCAGATTTTTTTCCATATCTAGAATCGCATCTTCCGATATATAATTCTTGATAAAGAGATTATCTATGATATCAAATAATTATGTTTTATACATGTTGTAATTAGAAGAAATCACTTGGTTTTTTTTACTTCAAATAGGGATCTATATCCATAAATATATAAGTCTTTCTTATCTGCATAATTGATAAAATTATAGGATAAAAGATCGTATCTATATTGTTTTCTAATTTTTTTTAATGTGTCTACTTGTTGTTTTTTGTAAAGAATTAATCGGCTTCTTTCATATGAATTGCATTTGGTTAAATCCTTATTTTGAGCTATACGATATTCAATTATTCTATTTTTCCATTTTTGTGGTACTAATTTGGACCATCTACTTTTAGATAAGTCATATTGATAATAATGATCCTTTAACCAATTTGTCCATTGATTTATTACAGAATTGAGAGGGTTATTAAGTTTTAATTTATAATGAAATATTCCTTGTGCTCCAAAAAAAGAATCATTTATTTCATTTTTCAGAAAAAAAAAATTCATGATATTGAAAAACAGATCGTAACTTATAGATGTTTAGGTTAATAATTTGGGTGTGTAATAAATTAAAAAATACATATGCTTGTGACAAAAAGGAGATGTCACAAGAATTATGTGAATTCGAATTTCTAGTATGAAAATATTTGTGTAAAATTGAAATAAAGCGAATTATACTTTGATTTGTTTTATAAATTCTTTCTGCATTTGCTTCATTATCATAAATGGATTTATTTAAAAAAAAATTGTTAATTCAAGAAAAAATTGTATATTGATCCTCGGAATACACCTGATATATAGAAATATATCTCTATATATCCTTTTCATGAAAAATTTTAAAAAAAGAATTTGATCTTCGAGTTAATCGAGCATTTCTTCTTCTTTATAATATCTATAAAAAAAATTTCGAACTCTACCCTTTTACTATCATAAGTTGTTTTGTTTGAATGAATATCTGTCTCTGAAATTACAAGCCCCTTTTTAATTTTTTCAATTTTTTTATAACTGCTTTTCTTTTAGCATTAAGATCCTTTATTTTATTTTTTTCAATGAACAATTTACTGAATTTATCAATTGAATTGAAATGGTTGTTTCAGAAATCATTGGATTATTCTTATAAATTGTTGAATCTTTTTTGCTTTTGCTCAATTCATCTATCTTTTTGAATTTAAATTTAATAAATAGCATTTTGAAAAATTGTTTTATTTGGCTTAGAATACTTTTGAGAATACTTTTAAGAATACTTTTCGATAATACTTTTGCTAATCCTTTTTGCTTTTTCTATTAAGATAGTTAGAAACAATTTCAATTTTTCACTTAAAACTTTTAGAAGTCGAAAAGTGAAAATTTGAAATTTTTTCATTTTTTTAGTTCTTTAAAAATGGGGTAAAAAATGATGAAAATCTATTTTTTGGGAGAGAACCAGAAGAGGGCAAGTCGACTTCCATCCCCCAAACTGTTAGAAAACAAAAGTTCTTTTTTTCATTAGATCCTTTTTCTTTTCATTGGATCTTAGCTTAGATTTGTGCCAAGGTTTGAGATGAAAAGGAAATAATATCTTTATCTGAATATCATATGTTAGCCATTTTTTTGGAAATTCTCTTTTGGATAATTGAACACCATTATATGTGTATTTAATATACATTTCTCTCTTCCAATCCCTATAATCTTCCGACCATTCAGGAAATTGAAAAAATAGTATACGAGCAATATTTTTAGTTATTATCAATGAAGGTAATAAAATATATTTTCTAAGAATGGATTGGGTTATTAATAAAATACCTCTTATTACTTGAGCAAATATAATGTTATCTCAGGCTTCTGCTATTTCTATGTGTTTTCTTTTCTCATTTTTCTTTTTTTTCCTCTTCTTTTTTCAAACTCAATTTTGCCCTTTCATCTGTATAACTAGAAATTTCAAATTTTTTCCATTTTTTACATCCAAATTTTGAACATAAAAAAGATTTTCATTGATTTGAAACTATCAAAAGAAAAGAATAAAGGTTTTTCAATTTTATCCAAAAAAGGGGGAATTGAACCCTTTTTTGAAAAAATTTCCAAGTAACTGTTTTATGCTTTGAGCACGTATAGATCCTTTGATTATGTCTCGCCAAACATCCAATTGTGGGGAATATCGTATTAAAGCCAATTCATTTTTTTTCAGCGTTATCAGTATCTCCCATAGGATTATAAGTATCATACTTCTTAAAAAATTTATCTAATTGTTCCAATTCATCAATAAATTTGTATGACCATCGAGGAACTATTTTACAGATTTCATTTATTCTGATACACTTTGTTCTATTTCCATTTACTATTATTTTTTCGTTCAAATAAGTTCTAATTGCATCAAATAATATTTTTATTATTTGTTTTTTTTCTTCTTCATAATTAATTTTGACTTGTTCATGTTCTGGAAATAAAGAAAGTGCTTCAAAACTCAAGCTTGATACTAATTTTTTTGAAAATTTACTGATTAGGTTGAAAAAAAATGTAATTACTAAAGATTTTCTATCAAATATATTTCTTTTTTTCTCTAATTCTAAAAAATTACTATTATTTTTTTAAAGTATTATTAGAAATAAGGATATTCATTGATTCCGAAATCTGTAATTCGGACTGAATGAAAGGGTTCACTTTGACCGTTAAGAAGAGTAAATAACTCATTTTTCCCTTGTCTTTGTTTCTGTTGCATTCTATCTCATCATATCCCATTCTGTTCTGTTCTGCGATAATATTTGAAGTGTAGGTTCGGGATCCTTTCATGCAGTTGTTTAGGGTCCATTTGGTTTACTACGAAAATTAACTCCACACACCACTGCACACAATGTAAAATCTATGGCTGAGCTTAATTTGGACACACATCTCGATCATATTCAACAAATCAAGACCAATTCTGCCAAAATCTAAAACAAACGGACACTTTACGAAAAATAATTACCGAAAAATAATGTCATGTCAGTGTGAAGACCAAGTCTTTATAAGGATTTCTTGGGCAGATGGAGACATCATGATGCATGCAAGCATCACTATGCGAGAGAGAATCCAACAAACCTGACACCTAGCTTTTTCTATATCTTTCATTATCCTCGGGGAATCATCTCTAAATCCATCCTGCAACAGCACAATTCATAACAATCAACACAGCATATTTACCGGCCAAACCCTATTTAAAAGAACAAGACAAATACACATGACCACACCAGCATTCCCTGAACCTAAAACTGTGTATTTACAAGCCAGAAATGAATAAACTGTCAAGACAAGTGATTCACTGCTACTATCCATCACAACAGGAAGAATGACAACTTACCATACAACACAAGTACACATAAATTCCATTGTGAAACATTAGCGGTGTTACTGGCTAATTCTCCAATAAAATGAAGGATATCCAATCATGGATTGTCATGTATGGTAAGATTACTAACTTAACTAAAAATTACTAAGATACATAAAATTACCAAGTCACTTTAAAAGTCATGTCTAGGGTGATTTCTACCTAGTTGACAGTATTACGCTGTGTATCAACATTAAACTCACAAATAAGTTGTGAACACGTGATTAGTAATTACTACAACTACTAGCTAAAATTTATGAGTTTCGCTACTTCTTTCTCATAAATTTCCGCCTCAGAATTTGTGAAAAGGGAAAAAAAAAAGAGTCCCTGCTATGAACAAAAAGTTATGATCTTGGGAGAAAAGAAAAAAAAAAACAGATGTGTAACAAACTTATAAAACAAAAAGAGGACGATTGTTTTTATAATAATAATTGTACATCATAACATCTTTTGTAAGCTTACACACATCCTTTAACTTGTGCAGATTCACATCATTGCAGTAAACCGGCTTCCTTGAGAGCAGCTTTATATTCTTCAACACTTTGTGCTCGCACCTGCACATTAACAAAAAATAATGTTATTATGTAAGATGAATATCTTCACAACTCTTTCCAAACAATAGCAAGGCAAAATCCAAATTTGCAGAATCAAATGTTATGCATCATGATCCAATATCCATCAAATAACATACCTCAGTTACACGAGTGCCAAAATGGTTCTCGATCTTCGACATGAGCCTTTCATCCAATTCACCACATATCAGGTTAAATACAGCCCCTGTGAATCAAATGAAACAAATGGAAAAGAATAACTTCACTATTTTGTATCATTGCTGTAAATGTCATTCTTAATTTAATGAAGAAAGAATTATGAATTACTTTCTTTAGAATAAAAAGGATAAAGCAAAAGAAAAAAAATTACCCTTGCGCCCAAAACGCCCAGCTCTGCCAACCCTGTGCAAATACACTTCATAATCTGGCTCATCACGTACACCGTATTTCTTGGGAAGATCATAATTGATGACCAAATTAACCTGAATAAATATGCATTCTTAGGATGTCATCACATTGAAGAAAAAAAAGAGGAAATACACAGAATAAGAAGAGTGAAAGAGAGAGGAGAACCAATTCAGTACCTGTTGCTGATCAAAGCCACGAGCAAGAATATCTGTTGATATAAGAACTTGGGTCAAACCATCTTTGAACTCCTTGACAACTTTGTCTCTCTCTTCATTACTAAGAGAACCTTGTATAGATGTAACCTCATAGCCCAACTTAACAAGTGCTTCATGTGTTAATCTTGCAGTAATTTTTGAGCGCACAAATATAATTGTTTGCCCCACATTCTCTCCTATTTCAAATATGTAATCTTTTACCACATCAATCTTAGCAAGTTCATCAGGACAATACACTTTATATTGCTTCACTGCATCTAAAGATAGTTCTTCTTTCTTTACAAAGAGTTTATTATGATCCATCCTGACTGTCCTTGAAACGAAATTCTTGACGGTGTCATTAAATGTAGCAGAAAACAAAAGAACCTGGAGACATACAGGCCAATAAAAGTTTTCTCAGATAAACAAGAAACTTGAAAATTAACTACATGGAATAAAAGTGACAGAAACATTTGAATCACATATATAGCAAGCAATCTAGGTAAGAAGCTAAAAGGTTTATTCCAATGCAGATGCAGTGGTTCTGTAGCACCAATAAGTGTAACTAGGAACAGTTATATAAATTATATTTACCCTCCATGCAAATTCAAATTTACTTATAGCAATACAGCAATACATTATTGTCTATGCAATATTGTTTGAGTGAACCTTTGACAATTAAGATGAATGAATGGCTTTACATTGTATCTTTAGGGTAAGTACAATTTTGCATGAGCTAATGAAAAGACAGGTTGAAGCATGGGTGACTATAAATTACACATCATGTCTCTACATGTATGTTAGCATGAACATGTGCAGAAATGTACTCCACAAGTTGAGAAGGCTAAAAAGATATTCATGAGCTTAATTTGGGCACACATCTCGATCATGTTCAACAAATCAAAACCAATTCTACACGAAAAATAATGTCATGTCAGTGTGAAGACCAAATTTTTATAAGGATTTCTTGGGCAGATGGAGACATCATGATGCATGCAAGCATCACTAATTACTATGCGAGAGAGAATTCAACAAACCTGACACTTAGAATTCTCTTTTTCTATATCTTTCATTATCCTCAGGGAATCATCTCTAAATCCATCCTGCAACAGCACAATTCATAACAATCAAGACACAGCATATCTACCAGTCAAACCCTATTTAAAAGAACAAGACAAATACACATGACCTACACATGACCACACCAGCATTCCCTGAACCTAAAATTGTGTATTTACAAGGCAGAAATGAATAAATTGTCAAGACAACTGATTTACTACTATCCATCACAACAGGAAGAATGACAACTTACCATACAACACAAGTACACATAAATTCCATTGCAAAACATGATAAGGTAAAGGATATCCAATCATGAATGGTCATGTATGGTAAGATTACTAACTTAACTAAAAATTACTAAGATACATAAAATTACCAAGTCACTTTAAAAGTCATGTCTAGGGTGATTTCTACCTAGTTGACAGTATTACGCTGTGTATCAACATTAAACTCACAAATAAGTTGTCAACACATGTGATTTACTAATTAGTAATTACTACCACTACTAGCATAATCACAATTTCCAATTCAATTCAATTGTAACCTATTATATTCTGAACTAACCTATCCTCCAATAAATCACACTAAAGTTCAACAAGTATATACCCAATAGAATTACCTCAGCAAGCATTTGATCAGCCTCATCGAAAACAAGAATCCTCAACCTCGTGGTCCCAAGTTTCTTGAAGCTAATAAACTTCTTGACTGTCCCTGGGGTCCCAATCACCACCTGTGCCATAATAGGTGCCCTTTTCGATACATGAACCGCATCCCGGTCCAATGGCACAAGGCACTCGGATGCAATCCCCGTGTACTTCCCCATCCTGCGGAGCACCTCGATGTTCTGAATGGCCAGCTCCCGGGTGGGGCAGATGCAGAGCGCCTGTGGAGCCTGCACCTTTGGATCGACACGGCTAAGCATCCCAAGCACGAAGCAAGTCGTCTTGCCAGAGCCATTGTGTGCCTGCGCAATCAGGTCCCGATTGGGCGGGCTAAGGATCATCGGCAAACTGATAGCCTGGATCTTGCTCGGCTTCTCAAACTTCATCTCCACATAGAGCCCCTTCAAAAGCTCTGGCGAGAGGCTTAGGTCCTCGAACCTCGCTGCCGACGTGTACGGCGTATCGCCAGAAGTAACCTGAAAACAATTCAAAACCCTAACCGATCAAACAGAGAAACATGATATTGCTAACCTGAACTCAATTCAAAACCCTAACGGATCAGAGAGAGAAATATTATATTGCTGGAGGTAGCATGTGCTAAATTCAAAACCCTAAATAATAATAAAACAAAGAGAGAGAGTGGTATTGCGAGCGAAACGCACCGCTTGAATATTAGAATCGTCGGGGTCGTCCAAGAGTTTTGAAGAGTTCTTTTCTTTGTCGTCGATGGTTAACGCTTCCAGGTTAACGGAGGAGGTTTCTGCCTCGGCGGTGGAGGCGTTGGTTTCTTCGTCCGCTTCGTCGGCCCAGCTTTTGGTCGCTGGCACCGGAGGATCAGCGGTAGCGATGGTGGCGGCGGTGGACGACGGTTCTGCCATGTGATTCGTTGAAAGGGGCCTCTGATTCGTTGCGATGTGATTCTTTGTTGCTGCGAACACGCGTTTTGCTGCGATGGTGGCCCAGTTTTTGTTTTATAAGTTTGTTACACATCTGTTTTTTTTTTTTTTCTTCTTTTCTCCAAGATCATAACTTTTTGTTCATAGCAGGGACTCTTTTTTTTTTTTCCCCCTTTTCACAAATTCTTTGTGGCGGATTGAAAACTGAAATAATTAATTGTAAGTTTTTGGCTTTACAAATGTGAAATTGCTGGTTTTAAAGAGAATATATAAAATATATTTTTTTTATTTATTTACAAGTTTTAAGTATTTAAATGTTTGATGGATTTGGGAAAAAATTTAAAATTTCAAGTTTTAGATAGAGGAAAACTAATGAAATGATTGTAGAGAAGTATTGACAAATAGTAGAGTATTTTTTAAACAAAAAATATAATGAGAAATTTTCTAATTGAAGAGGTTAATTAAATAGGAAATAAAATTCACAATTTGTGATTAAAAATCTAAATACCATATTTATTAATAACCTTTTTTAAAATGCTTTTTTATTAGCTAAAATGAATTAAAAATTACTTTTTTTTAACCACGGTGTCGGGGGTTCGAATTCCTTCTCACCCACAACCGGCCAAAAAAGGGAAGGATTTCTCCCTGGGGTAGGAAAATCATGATCGGGTTAGCAGACTCAAAGCTATGGAATTTGTGAGTACTTTGTAGAAATGGAATGATCTTACCTTACTGTTTTCTGTTTATTAAAAAAAATATTCATAAATCATGGAGTCAAATACCCCTATCAAAACGTAAAGGGCAGAGGGGTGTTTCGGATTCTACTAAAAGGAGATATCATTTTGAAATTCCGCTCACACCAATGTGACCGAGGTTCAGTGAAGGTCACAAAAATAACATCAATGCTGTAAAAAAATAACTTTTACAATGTCTCATTTTCAAGGGTTTTTCAAAGGAAGTGTAAAAATACCTTATTATAGTACCCAACACACAAGAGAAACTAAGAGCAACTCAAACTAACTAGGAGAAGGGTTCAGAAATCAAGGTTACCTCAGAGAAGCTTTGAAATGGAGGATTGGGGGAATTTTCTCCACCGAATCCTTGAGGAGGATTCTGAGGATTTTGCTCAAATTAAGATGTTCCTCTTGGTGTGGGGGTTCGACTGCAAGCAATGGCGGCTCATGGCGGCCACCGGTGGTCGTGGGTGGTGGAGGAGGAGATGTTAGGGTTTGGATGGCGTTTTGGAGAAGAGGAGAGTGAAAAATTGTGTTTTTCTCGTTGAGGAACGTATTTATAATCTACAGATCTCGCTTAGTGATCTCGTCTTGCTAAGCAGGAGCCCACTTTTCTCGCTCAGCGTGCAAATTCTCGCTCAGTGCAACTTCTTCTGCACTATGGCTCGCTCAGCGCAATTCCCTCTCGGGTTGGAATTGCGCTTAGCCCTCCCTTCTTGCTTAGTGAGACACCATAAGTTGTTACTTTCAAAAATCCCAATAGTCAGACTGTGAAGAAATGTCTTAGGAAGCTCTAGACAAAATTTGAAGATGATCCAACGGTTAACGAATCCGAGATCGCGATTTTACTGGAATAGGTTTAGGTAAAGTTTAAAATCTCATAATTTCAACTTATCTCAACAAAACCCCCACATAACTCAACATCCACATTAAGAAATCACACATGACTAATTCAAGCCGTACCTCCTTTCAAGTCAACCATATAGTCAAATAAAACAATAAATACAATTAAACATCGATTTATAAATAGTAATATTTCAGGGTGTTACAATACTTAACAAGACCCAAGTGGAGAATGATGAAGGCCCAGAGGCAGAGGCACTACCAAGAATTTTAATTGTTGCTGAAGGCCTAGACTAATTTGAAGGCTCATGTCAAATATGTTCTTTTTTATATTTCTATTTTTTTGTTGTCATTTTGGCCCAAACTGATTTGAAGGTCTATGTTTATTTCTATATTTTTGTTCAGATACACTATATGTATTGATTTCATTTTTAATAGAGGGACTTTTTTGACATTTGGTAAAATTTTGTGAGAACTTCTCTCTAGGTTCCTCGCTGAACCAATCTCAGACTTATCAAGGTAATCCTTGTGGCATCTACCCTGACTTATCTTCCCTCACTAGAAGTGGCATCATCCAAAAACTCTGTAACCTGTATCAAGTGATCTACTCTTAGTAAGGATTACATCAGGAAATCTAAACTACATGAAAGGGGAGATGATCCTTTTAAAGTATTGGAACGCATAAATGATAATGCATATAAAATTGATTTACCACTTGACTATGGTGTAAGCAACACTTTTAATATTACTAACTTTAAAACACGTTGCTTCCCCTTGATTCACAAGCAAGTCTCTTATCCTAGGTTACGAGAGTTTATCCTTTATCAGTTCAACCACTTAATCCAACCCTAAATTAAATTACTAAGCGAAATTTAACATAAGACATTCATTATGTGATTAAGCAACACATACACCAATTAATCATAAACGATCATTAAGCATGAACGTAATTAAGCGCAGAGACAATTAATCAAGCACTAAGCATGCATGAATTAATAGCAACAAATTCAGAGTAATTAGTGAAGAGGAAAGACTGAACAAAATTTAATAGTAATAATAGAACCTCAAAGAGAACTGTGCTTGATCCTCAAGAGAAAACAACGTTAGAGACTTAGCCTTCCATTAATCAATAGAGAACGAAATTATAGATTGAAGAACGAAATTTTATTGCTAAAACGAAAAGTCAAAACTGGAATTGCAAAACGAAAAAGTGTCTAAGAAAAGCCTAAAACTAAAAACGAAAACAGGAGAGAGAAGAGAGAGAAGGGAGAGAGAAGGGAAGGGCCTAAACTAGAACCTTGGTGTTGTTATATAGTTTTTCAGCCCCAAAGCTTACAAATCTGTTTTAAATCCAAGCCTATAAATAAAATCAAATCAAATCTAGATAAGATAAGATAAGATCTAGATGAAATAATATCTAGATGAGATCAAATCTAAATAATATCTAGATAAGATAAAATTTTGTAGAATAAAATAGTCTGCCCTCTTTAAGTCCAAGCCCAATTTTGGATTCAAGCCCAAGCCCAATTCTGGATTCAAGCCCAATGCTTCATTAATTCCTGAAATTAGATTAAAAACATCAAATTAGCTGAATGGGCCCAAATAATAAAACTGCCTAATTAATTTGACAATTAAGACTAATCAGTAGTTAAAATGGTGCAAAAAGGGTTAAGAAATAGGAGAAAATAATGGCACATCAGCGAATCATCCTCAACTTATCAATCTTCCATGATTGTGGTATTGTTCTTTCCATCTTCTTTTCTAATTCCCTTTTTTCCTTTTTATTTTTGCCAATTTCAGAGAATCCCAAATAGGTTCTCCAGTTTGTTGATGGTAAAAATTAGATCCTCAAATTAGGGTTCCATCACAAAACATATTATATAACATTATTTTCAAGTATGATAAACATGTGTTTTGATCTTGTCATACCCTAATTTCGTCCGGGGATTATTACTTGATGACATGCAACCTTTGGTTAGCCGCTTTGAGATACTTGGCGTCCTTTGTTGCACAATAAATGAAGTCTTGAGACGTGTCAGAAATCAAAAGGAAGCAGGCTTTCGCGATCCGTGAAATTCCGTAATGTGGCGGAAATCGAAATGAGGTGTTTTTGCGCAATTCGTGAGTTTCCGTAACTTCTTCGAAAGCTAAAAAAGAGTAAATACATAATCCGTAAGGATTCGTAACCTTGCAGAAGGAAAATAAGTATCGTTACGAAATTCGTAAAGTTTCGTAACGTTACGGAAAAAGAATTACCAAAAAAATAGAAGGGGGTGCATTTAGTAAAAAGGGGGGTACAAATAGCAATCTGGCCCACTTGGGCCTTCCAGATCCTTCCTCCAGAGGCCTATTGCTTCTGGAGGAAGCAACCTTGCTCGCCTGGGCGAGCTGGGTGGCAAGCTCCTCCCCTATTTTGCTATAAATAGGGGGAGGAGTGAAGAAGAAAAAGGTTCAGCCTTCTTGGCACTTCTCTTTCTCTCGAAATTACTGAGGAAAATTATTTCCGTGAAGAAAATCCAAGCCGAGGCGCTTCCGTAACGTTTCCGTGAGTAATTACGCGAAGATTCTCGACCGTTCGTCAACATTCATCGTTCGTTCTTCGTTTTCTTCAGTCTTCAACGGGTAAGTACCTCAAACCAAGCTTTTCAATTCATTCTATGTACCCGTGATGGTCCACATTTTGTTTCATGTATCTTTATTCTCGTTTTCATTTGCTTTTTATACCCCCTTTTGACGTGCTTAAGCCATTTATTTAAGTCATTTCTCGCCTAATCTAAAAATAAAATAAATTTCCACCGATCGTTTGAATTGTATCATCCGTTAATTTCAGTTAAAATGAATTCCGACCGTTCGGTCGTGCCGTAACCACGTTGGAAATAAAAAAAGAGGTAAAATAATAATATAATAATAAAAAAATATCTTTTAGTAAAATAAAGCAAAAAAATCAATCGGACGTTTTCTCTTTGGGATTTCTCATTCTTAATTGAATTGACTAATAACTAAAGTGAAACTAAGGCTAAAATCAACTCGCCTAGTCAAGCTCATCCACAAAAATAGGTTTTTGAAAGTTTATCATTTTAGTTTCTTACTAAGTAAAATGGATCATTTTTAAAGTCCAACGCCTCAAAATGATCACAATTCAAGTAAAAAGAATCACTTGATTCACCCTTAAGGAAGAACTACGTAGGTCTGATTTCCTCTTCGATGGAGGGTACGTAGGAGCAAAAGCCTCGCTTTTGTCGACCTCAAAAATAAAAAAGAAATAAAAGGTAAGATAACACAATTTCACAATTCTAAAAAATAGGCTGTTGTTCTTTGAGACAAACGTGAGAGGTGCTAATACCTTCCTCAAACGTAAATACAACTCCCGAACTTAGAATTTTCATTTTGACCGGTTTCCTTCGGTTTTCCCGACGTTTTCCACAAATAAACGTTGGTGGCGACTCCGCACACCTTTCCTCCTTTGGAAAGCGCACCCGTGAGCCTCGCCTTCGCTCGCCCGCAAAAGGGCACATTGCGATAGTTGGCGACTCCACTGGGGACTGATTTTGTGAGTTAGGCCTATTTTAGGAATTGTGGAATTGTGAAACTTTGTGTGTGCTTTTATTGAACTGTGTAAAATGTAAATAATTGTTGTCTATTTCGCATTCTTTACACTGCATTCTAAGCACCCACGGGTTTGAGTAAAAAAGGGGCCCTACACCCGGGTTCATGGGAATTTAAGGAGTGGAGGTGAATCTATCATCATGCTAGGTCTCCGACTTGCTTGATAATAGTGAAACCTCGTCTAGAGCTTTCTCTCTTTATAATGTGTTGTCGCTGGAATTCCATACCGCCACAATATTATTATCTTGAGTGATGATACCTCTAGAGAACGACCGTGTGAGTTATAAATTGTTGGGAAGTAGTTATTAGAGACCCCTAGATATTATCCTATAGGTTCCCAAATAGGGGCAAAGAGCAAACACGCTCCGTGCCATTTGTTCTCATGCATCTTTTGATAAATAGCACTAGTTTATAGTTTTTTTTGCTAGTGGTATTTGTTTTCTTTAGAGTAGTACGTAACCTTTTTAATGCTACGTCGAGGCGCCATCATGCCCAAACGTAGCATTAAAATTGGGTCTCTACGGTCTCGTATGTATGAATTACCCCTTTATCTTGTTTTCTTTCCGTTTCATGCATACGCATTGCATCATTCATGTCGGAGTCTTGATCCACCCCTTTTTTAGGTAAATGATGGGGACAAATCCAAACGGCAAAAGGTTTTATCAAGTCAAGGTTAAAGGTCTAGATGTCACTAGCCTCAAGGAATTGGGACGATTGATGGGACCCCTCCAAAGGCAAGCCTTCCGCAAAGTCTACGGGAAGATTCTAGATTTGACCGCAGCGGAGGTATTTACGGAAGCTGTCGTATCCCTCGCCCAATACTATGACCAGTCGTTGAGTTGTTTCATGTTAGGGGACTTCCAAATGGTACCAACTATTGAAGAGTTTGAGGAGATATTAGGATGCCCTCTTGGGGGGAGAAAACCGTATCTTTTCTCCGACTTTCTTCCTTCCTTGAGCAAGATGGCAGCTGTGATTGGAGATTAAGCAAAAGAGTTGGATCGCATGAAGCAAATTCGGAACGGCGTAGTGGGCCTGCCTCGGAAATACTTGGAAGGCAAGGCAAGGGATATGGCGAGCCAAGAGAAGTGGGGCCCGTTTGCGGATATTTTAGCTTTGCTGATTTTTGGGGTTGTCCTCTTTCCGAACGTTGATGGTTTGGTAGACTTAGCTGCCATTGATGCTTTCCTCGCATATCACCATAGCAAGGAAAGTCCAGTGGTGGCTATCTTGGCAGATTTGTTTGACACCTTTGACCGGAGGTGTGAGAAAAACAGTGCACGAATTGTCTGTTGTTTACCCGTTCTCTATGTGTGGTTGATTTCACACCTATTCCGACAAGACACGAGACACCCGTGTCCACTTCAAAGCTATCGCTCATGCGCCGAAAAAGGAAGAGTTGATTGGGACCAACATTTGGCTGGGATAGGGGGCAGCGCGATCAATTGGTTTCCTCGTTGGAAGGAAGGCAAGGAAGGAGTTCTTTTCTCGTGTGGGGACTACCCTAATGTTCCACTGATAGGGACTAGGGGTTGTATTAATTATAATCCCGCACTCACCATAAGACAGCTAGGGTATCCCATGAGGGGAGCGCCAACCGAAGAAATTCTCTCGCCTTTCCTTGTGAGGGATCTAGGCGCGCAAGGTCTCAAGGTTATACAAGGAATCCACAAGGCGTGGAGGAGTCCGTTGAAGAAAGACAAGGAGATTAGAGGCATCCGAAATGGCGTCATCAGAGGTTATGATGGATGGCTAAGAATTCATACGCGAGGGTTAGATTGGCTCTCCAAATTGAAAGTTATCGATGAGGAGAACTTCGAAGCTCCGGAGGAAGATGAAGAAGTCCGAGCTCTAAAATTAGAGCTAGGGAAGGCAAGATTAGCCAAGGAGAAGTTCAAATCAGCTGCTACACACATCCGGAAGCAGTGCACCGAGTTACATGAGGAAAACGCGGATATTTTAGCTTTGCTGATTTTTGGGGTTGTCCTCTTTCCGAACGTTGACGGTTTGGTAGACTTAGCCGCCATTGATGCTTTCCTCGCATATCACCATAGCAAGGAAAGTCCAGTGGTGGCTATCTTGGCAGATTTGTTTGACACCTTTGACCGGAGGTGTGAGAAAAACAGTGCACGGATTGTCTGTTGTTTACCCGCTCTCTGTGTGTGGTTGATTTCACACCTATTCCGACAAGACACGAGACACCCGTGTCCACTTCAAAGCTATCGCTCATGCGCCGAAAAAGGAAGAGTCGATTGGGACCAACATTTGGCTAGGATAGGGGGCAGCGCGATCAATTGGTTTCCTCGTTGGAAGGAAGGCAAGGAAGGAGTTCTTTTCTCGTGTGGGGACTACCCTAATGTTCCACTGATAGGGACTAGGGGTTGAATTAATTATAATCCCGCACTTGCCATAAGACAGCTAGGGTATCCCAGGAGGGGAGCGCCAACCGAAGAAAGTCTCTCGCCTTTCCTTGTGAGGGATCTAGGCGCGCAAGGTCTCAAGGTTATACAAGGAATCCACAAGGCGTGGAGGAGTCCGTTGAAGAAAGACAAGGAGCTTAGAGGCATCCGAAATGGCGTCATCGGAGGTTATCATGGATGGCTAAGAATTCATACGCGAGGGTTAGATTGGCTCTCCAAATTGAAAGTTATCGATGAGGAGAACTTCGAAGCTCCGGAGGAAGATGAAGAAGTCCAAGCTCTAAAATTAGAGCTAGGGAAGGCAAGATTCGCCAAGGAGAAGTTCAAATCAGCTGCTACACACATCCGGAAGCAGTGCACCGAGTTACAAGAGGAAAATGCGGCCACTGCAAGAGCCCTTAAACAAGAAACCAAAAGGGCCCGCATGGAGGAATATGGCCGAGAGAAATTCCGAGGAGCATTGTGGGGTAGCAACAATGAGCTCAAGCTCCGAAGAGAGGAGAGAGATCGGTCACGGGTGCATGGCATGATCTTAAAAGAGGAGTTAATTGCTTGCGCGAGGTCCACAAGGAGTTTGGCTCAACACTTGGAAGCAACGGAGCAAAGCATGCTAGCTATCATAGGGCAATACAAGGAAGAATTGAACCAGTCTATGGCCCATGAACAAAAGCTAGTGGAGGATTTTGCACAAGTGTATGCCGAAAAAGAAGCAAGAGGGAGGGTGATTGATGCATTGCATCGAGAAGCGACTATGTGGATGGATAGGTTCACCTTGACCTTGAATGGAAGTCAAGACCTCCCGCGTCTTTTAGCCAAAGCAAAAGCCATGGCCGAAGTGTGTACGGCCCCCGAGGAGATTCATGGGCTAATCAATTACTGTCAACACATGATAGATTTGATGGCCCATATAATTAGGAATCGTTAGGTTCTCTTGTAACACCTTTGTATAATCTTGGCTAGATGAAAGCTTTGTTCTTTTTATAAAATGAGAAGTTTTGGACTCATCACATTATCTAAAAACCTTGGGGTGGATCCAAGTGCTCCGATCATCCATTTGCATACTCATGTTTTGGTGGCATACTCACCGTTGTTTATTTCTTTAGGAATTTCATCATAACTAAGAAAACACCAAGGCACCCCTATAACACTCGATCCAGAAAAATGGATAATGAAGAGGGCATGTAGGAACAGATGAAGGCCGAACTATCGACCTTAAAAGATCAAATGGCTTCCATCTCGGAGGTCATTTTAAAACTCCAGAAAACCATAGAGGATAAAGCCACAGCAACAGCCTCCAGTACGATTAGGGAAGTGGAGCCGGTACTGCAACCCGCTTTAAATCCGGGCCGAGACAGAAACACGGCCGTGTTTGGTTGAAGGTATAGTCCGCAAGCTTATCCTTATGGCTTGCCTCCGGACTTCACTCCCCGTGCCACCCCGGAAGATTTAAGCCAAGCCCCTACTTTTGAGGGGCAACTCCCGCCTTATGACGACTATCCCGGGCAAGACGATGAGGAAGGAGATACCCATCTTGGCCCCCTGCTCCACCTCAAAGATCCGTCCCCACATGAACTACCCCAACCGAACATAGTCCGCCATATCCCGGACTCACCCACACCCATAAAAAAATCTGTTCCCTTCGCGGAAGACAAGGGAAAGATTGAGGCGCTTGAAGAAAGGTTAAGAGCAGTCGAGGGCCTTGGCAATTACCCATTCTCGGACTTAGCGGATTTATGTCTCGTGCCCAATATCGTCATTCCTCCCAAGTTCAAAGTACCGGACTTTGATAAGTACAAAGGGATGACATGTCCGAAAGGGCATCTTCGGATGTATTGCCGAAAGATGGGGGCGTATTCTGCGGACGAAAAATTGTTCGTCCATTTCTTTCAAGACAGCTTGGCCGGGGCAGCTGTAGCATGGTATACCAATCTGAAAGCTTCCCAGATCCGATCATGGAAGGACTTGGCAACTGCCTTCATTAGGCAGTACCAGTACAATACAGACATGGCTCCCGATCGGAACCAGCTTCAGATTATGACTAAGCGAGAGCATGAGTCCATTAAGGAATATGCCCAAAGATGGAGAGATCTCGCAGCCCAAGTCGTACCGCCCATGACGGAAAGGGAGATGATCACAATTATGGTAGATACGTTACCCACGTTCTATTATGAAAAGCTGATAGGCTACATGCCAGCTTACTTTGCGGATCTCGTCTTCGCCGAAGAAAGGATTGAATCTGGACTACG
This sequence comes from Glycine max, assembly GCF_000004515.6. Taxonomy (NCBI): domain Eukaryota; kingdom Viridiplantae; phylum Streptophyta; class Magnoliopsida; order Fabales; family Fabaceae; genus Glycine; species Glycine max. The sequence continues at coordinate 33,852,965 of NC_038254.2, forward strand.
AAAAGGCAAGTTTGAATATGCTTCCAATGTGGCCCCCAACAACAACAGAAGAGCCCCAGTAGTGGGCGCGAGGAAAAAGGAAGGAGACGCTCACGCAGTCACCACCGCCCCGACGTGGATGAAAGCACCCCAAAATATCCAAAGCTCATACCAGCCCAATCCCCCAAATTTTTTAATCCGAGTCGGGAATTCCCTCCCGACTCAAGTAAAAGGACCACCCGCAGCAGAAAGAGCGCCGACCCAACGCACAGCTCCAGCCACGCCCCGGCCAGTCAATAATACAGCCCCCGGCACGAGCTATAATAATACACAGCGCCCGTACCCGAAGGATAACTTCTCCCCTATTCCCATGGCATACTCCGAGTTATGGCCTTCATTATTGGAGAATCATTTGGTGGTGGCCATACCCGGGAAGGTCTTCCAGCCACCCTACCCCAAGTGGTACGACCCGGGTGCCAAGTGTGTGTACCATAGTGGAGCTCCCGGACACAATATTGACTCCTGCATCCCGTTCAAGTATAAAGTGCAGCACCTGATTAGTGCCGGCTGGCTAGCGTTTCAGGAGGAAGGCCCAAATGTTAAAACCAACCCGCTAGCTAGTCATGGAGGGGCTAGCGTGAACGCCGTCGAAAAGGACGGGCCATCGCGGGCAAGGAGGTTAGGAGAGGTGGTTACTTCTAGACGCTTCATCTATCAATCACTGCAAGCGGCGTGCATGGTCTCCCGAGGTGGAGACGAAAGGGATGAATGTTTGTTTCACCTCGGGGAGTCGCATGACATGGAAACCTGTCCCGTGGTGGAAGAATTGCTTTAGCGGCTCATGGATTACGGGCAGCTTGAAGTGTCCATAGGAGGGAGGGAAGAACCACAAATTTGCATGCAGTCGGAAGAGAAGAAGGTTCCTCTAACCCCCAAGGCCTTAGTAATATGTTTTACTAGGAAAGAGACCGGCTCCACACCCATATACCTCCGGACGGCACCCAAGCCAACACCATTTGCATATCAAAGTAATAAGGCCGTTCTGTGGAAGTATACCCCTCCCGCGTCCAGCGAAAGAGTTGCAACCGAAGTTGACTCCCTATCAGCTAAGGTAACCAACATCACCGGCCTCAGTGGCGTAACCCGCAGTGGTCGGGTGTTCGCTTCCCCTCACCCGGCGGAATTGCCCTCTAAAGGGAAAGCGCCCATGGTCCCAGAGCCCACAGATATAGCCACCCCCTCGAAAGAAGTAGATCCTCCAGTGGGAAGAGGGGCCGAAAAGAAAGAAGGTCTTCAAGGAAAAACAATGACTTTGGAAGAGGCCCATGAGTTCCTTCGCCTCATCCAACAAAGCGAGTTTAAGGTAGTCGAGCAACTGAATAAAACTCCAGCAAGGATCTCTTTGCTTGAACTACTCATAAACTCCGAGCCTCATCGTGCGTTGTTGATGAAGGTCCTTAACGATGCCCATGTAGCACATGATATCTCAGTGGAGGGTTTCGAAGGCATCGTTAATCATATAACCACCAACAACAACATCGCGTTTACGGAAGAAGAGATTCCCGTTGAGGGGAGAGGACACAACAAGGCTCTACATGTGTCAGTGAGATGTATGGACCACGTTGTCGCAAAGGTACTTATCGACAATGGATCGAGTTTAAATGTAATGCCGAAGACCACTTTGGAAAAGCTTCCTTTTAGTGCGTCACGTTTAAAACCGAGCTCGATGGTGGTGCGAGCCTTTGATGGTACTCGGCGGGAAGTAATGGGGGAAATCGACATTCCCATTCAGATAGGCCCCCACACTTGCAATGTGGTGTTTCAAGTAATGGATATAAATCTCGCCTATAGCTGCCTCTTGGGAAGACCGTGGATTCATGCCCTGGGAGTGGTCCCTTCAACGCTTCACCAGAAATTGAAGTTCGCAGTGGGTGGACTTTTAGTGATAGTGTCGGGTGAAGAGGATATGTTAGTGAGCTGCCCCTCCTCCGCACCGTACATAGATGCGGCGGAAGAATCATTGGAAACGGCTTTCCAATCCTTTGAGGTGGTGAGCTGCGCCTCTGTGGAACCAAGTCCGTCGCTACCTTCTCTCTCCAAAGCGGCCATAATGGTGGCGCGCGTTATGCTCAGGAACGGATTTGAGCCCGGAATGGGTCTAGGCAAGGACTGCCTCGGGAATGCCGACGTGGTCGATATCAAGGGGAATCCATACAAGTATGGATTAGGGTATGAACCCGGGATGCCGGGGAGGAGGAACGTGCCGTCAAGATTTCGGGCGGATAGGGTATGGCCCGACCGTATTAGCCAGTGTTTCACCAGCGGTTGAATGGTGTCCAAGGAGGAGGTGGCCGCAATAGAAGAGGAGTTCCCTCAAGACCCACCAAGTTTTGTGCAACCATGCCACCCCGATTCCCAAGTGGGGAACTGGCGCTTGATAAGCCAGTCAGAAGTCTATACCGCTGATTCAATGTAATTAGAGCCTATAGATTTTCATTCTCTTTTGTTTTGTGAAACCTACCTTATTAAATAAACAAAGAGATCTTGTTTCATCTGTTCTTGCAGTACCACCCTTTCTCATATCATTTTGCATGTTTTTTGTTTCTTTTGTCTTGTTTGGTATAGATGTGAGGGTCGATTCTTTGAGGAACCTAACAACGAGGGTTTGACAATCGATTTCGATCGAGATATAAGCCAAACGATAAACGAGGAAGAGGAAGAGGACGTCCTGTCACCAGAGTTGGAGAGGTTGGTCGCTCAGGAAGAACGTGAAATGAAGCCTCACCAAGAAGAAACCGAATTGGTAAACTTGGGGACCACGGAGGAAAAGAAAGAAGTAAAGGTAGGAACCGGTATGACCGCGCCTATCCGTCAAGGCTTGATAACCCTTCTTCAAGAGTATCAAGATGTCTTTGCGTGGTCATATCAAGACATGCCCGGTCTAGATTCCGACATTGTGCAGCATAAGTTGCCCTTGAATCCTGGGTCTTCCCCGGTTAAGCAAAAGTTACGAAGAATGAGACCCGAGATGTCTTTAAAAAATTAAAGAAGAAGTAAGGAAGCAGTTTGATGCAGGTTTCTTAGCTGTAGCTCGGTACCCAGAATGGGTGGCCAACATTGTCCCAGTCCCGAAAAAGGACGGCAAGGTTCGAATGTGTGTAGATTACCAGGACTTGAACCGAGCCAGTCCTAAAGACAATTTTCCCCTGCCACACATTGATATATTGGTAGATAATACAGCCAAGTTCGCCCTTTTCTCATATATGGATGGTTCCTCGGGGTATAATCAAATAAAGATGGCACCCGAAGATGTAGAGAAGACCACTTTCGTCACCCTATGGGGGACGTTCTGCTATAAAGTGATGGCCTTCGGGCTGAAAAATGCTGGGGCAACTTATCAGCGTGACATGGTGGCGTTGTTCCATGATATGATGCATAAGGAAATAGAGGTCTACGTAGCAGGGAAGTGCCTTAGCAGATTATTTGGCCCAGCAACCCCTCCAGGATTATCGACCGATGCACCCCGAGTTCCCAGATGAAGATATCATGGCCCTATTTGAAGAGAAGCGGACGCACGAAGACATAGACAAATGGATTGTTTGCTTCGATGGGGCATCTAATGCTTTGGGCCACAGAGTAGGGGCAGTCCTTGTATCCCCGGATGATCAGTGTATTCCTTTCACGGCTAGGCTAGGTTTTGATTGTACCAACAATACGGCCGAGTACGAAGCATGCGCCCTCGGGGTTCAGGCGGCCATTGATTTTGATGTAAAATTACTCAAGGTGTATGGAGACTCAGCTTTGGTGATACGCCAGTTGAAAGGAGAATGGGAAACTAGGGATCCGAAGTTGATACCCTATCAAACTCACATCTTGAGGTTAGCCAAGTACTTTGAAAACATTTCCTTCCACCACATACCTCGGGAAGAGAACCAAATGGCTGATGCACTAGCCACCCTGGCATCCATGTTTCAACTTGCCCCACACGGGGATCTGTCGTACATCGAATTCAAATCTCAAGGCAGGCCGACATATTGTTATGCAATAGAGGAAGAGCGGGATGGGAAACCGTGGTATTTCGACATCAAGTAGTATGTCGAGAACAAAGAATACCCACCAGGGATTTCTGACAATGACAAAACGACGTTGAGGAGATTGGCTACTGGTTTCGTTGTAAGTGGTACTATCCTATACAAACGAAACCACGACATGACCCTCCTATGATGCGTAGATGCCAAAGAGGCGAACTTCATGATTGAGGAGATCCACGAGGGTTCCTTTGGGACACATGCCAATGGGCATGCTATGGCCAGAAAAATCCTTAGGGCCGGTTATTATTGGCTCACCATGGAAAGCGATTGCTGCGCTCATGTTAGGAAATGTCATAAATGTCAGGCATACGCGGACAATGTCAATGTTCCGCCACATCCTCTGAATGTTATGTCCGCCCCTTGGCCTTTTTCTATGTGGGGAATAGATGTCATTGGGGCCATCGAACCCAAAGCGTCGAATGGTCACCGCTTCATTCTTGTGGCGATAGATTACTTCACCAAATGGGTCGAAGCAGCTTCTTATACTAATGTCACAAGGAATGTGGTAGTTAGATTCATAAAGAACGAGTTGATTTGTCGATACGGACTCCCCAGGAAGATCATTACTGACAATGGGACTGACCAATCTGAACAATAAGATGATGCAGGAGATGTGCGAAGACTTCAAGATCCAGCATAATAACTCTACCCCTTATCGGCCAAAGATGAATGGGGCTGTAGAGGCTACGAATAAGAATATTAAGAAGATTGTTCAAAAAATGACAGTGTCATACAAAGATTGGCATGAGATGTTGCCTTTCGCCCTACACGGATACAGAACCTCGGTACGAACTTCTACTGGGGCAACGCCGTATTCCTTGGTTTATGGGATGGAAGCAGTGCTCCCATTTGAGGTAGAGGTTCCTTCTCAGAGGATAATGGCGGAGTCAGACCTAGAAGAGTCAGAATGGGCTCAAGCACGCTACGACCAACTTAACCTTATTGAAGGTAAGCGTTTGGCCGCCATGAGCCATGGGCGTTTGTATCAACGAAGGATAAAGAACGCATTCGACAAGAAGGTACGCCCGCGCAAGTTCAACGAGGGGGACCTCGTGCTGAAGAAGATGTCCCACGCTGTTAAAGATAATCGAGGCAAGTGGGCCCCGAATTATGAAGGACCTTTCGTGGTGAAAAGAGCTTTTTCTGGGGTGCTCTGATACTCACCCACATGGATGGCGAGGAGTTGCCCTCGCCCGTGAACTCCAATGTAGTTAAACGATATTACGCTTGAAATCTGGGGCAATCGAGAGGACCGTTGCATGTTCTTTTAATTCTGAGTTTTTTTTCTTCTTGGTTTCCTTCAGGGATTCCCTTCCTCTGTATTTGTCTCGTTCCTTTAAAAGAAGAAAAGATGGGCGAGGTTTTAGTCCTCCCTTTGGTTTCAAACTTCGTGTTTTAATTTGTTATAACTTGAGCCCTCTTCGCTCGGTGTATGGGGTGCCCCAAACGCTTATTTAAAATTGAATCTAACCAGCCTTCACTAAAATAAAATCATCGCATTAGAAACATTCATACATGCACATGCACATGCATATCTTGTGATAGCAAGGAGCAGAATCGTCTCAGGCCACGGTCAAAAGTCAAGACAAGTCAATGGCAGAAATCAACCAAGGTAAGACGATGACCGGTCACGATTGGTCGCATATCATTTGGCTCTTACTTGCAGGTACTTAGGGATGGAAGCGAATGGAGGATAGGATCGCGACCGACCAAGCGCCACCCCTTCCCGGCGCTAAACAAGCAGAGAGCGTCGCTGCAGGGCAACCCAGTATCCTTCGCATTCGCAGTTTCTTTTACTATTGTTTTGTTTTAAATAAGTAATCGACACCTAATTCTAATTTAAGTAGGTTCAAGTGGGCAAACGCTAACCCATAAGGAAGAAGGGGACATGGTTAATGTTCCCCTCCAAAAAAAAAAATGGCAGGTTAGCTCGCCTGGGCGAGCAACCCCTGCATTCAAAATATAAAAACAAGGGAGGGGAACGTTTTTGGATCCAAAAACTCCCCCCCCCCCTCATTCAAAAGAGAGGACTTACGAAGGCTTGCGGTTCTTGCTCCCTCAAGCCACTTTTGGTTGCCTTTTGCTTTCATTTTTGGTGTTATTATTCACTCTAACAAGTAAGTATTCAATCCTTGATGTTTTAGCTTCCCATTGGTATATTTTCTTCATCTTTTGGTGCTCCAAATTGTGAGAATGTGCTCATATTTGTGGGGCAGTTTTGGTTTGTTTTTATGCTTGTTTTCTTGAGTTGAGGATTTGAATGAGAAGGCCTTAGACCTATGTTGTATTCTGAAGCAATGGGGCATGCCACATTGTCCCCATCCTCTTGCAATTTATGTCCAAACATGCGCTCACCAAGTGCTCGGTGAAATGCCCCAATGATGTATATGATTTTGTAAAATTGGGAGAGTGGGACTGTTTCTTATATGTAGGTACAACATAGGAGATTCAAAATAGGTGTCCAAATGCAATTCCAAGCTTAGGAACCCAAACTTGTAGCTTCAATGCAAGGAAACATGCTTATGGCTAGGAATCCAAAATTTGGTTTTAGAATTAGAAAAACATGAAAATTAGGATTTGCTTGTGAGAGTTTTTGCTCGAATTTGGGTTGCCCCATGTTTGATGCTTTACATAGAGGTAGCGTGGAAAACACCTTGCAATAATGTGTATACATAGGTAAATATAAGGAGCATGAAATTCCTAGCAAAGTGTGAATGATTGTCTTCCTAAATGAATGTATGATAGTGTGGAATGCCTTTTTCAATGCAAATATGTGCAGGATGTAATTAGCTTTCCAATATGCATATAAATAAATATGAGTGAAACAATAAAAATTTGTATGGTGTACTTCAAATGTATGTAGGTAGTTTGTGATAGCAAATGTTTAGGATATAAATTAGGTGTAAAGCTTGACGTAACACTTTGAGCATGAAAGTATGTTTTCTTTTTTTTAGAATGTATATAGGTGTATGGCAATTAGAATATATTAGATGTTCTTGTATGTTAACATGGGTAATAGGATACTTTCTACACATTCGCGTTAATATAAGCATTATCTTGTAAACTAACTTCTAAATGTTTGTTCTCGCAGGAAATGGCCCCGAGGAAACTTGCCTCAAAGAGATCCAGGAAGGATAAAGCAGCTGAAGGAACCAGTTCCGCTCCCGAGTATGACAGTCACCGCTTTAGGAGCGCTGAACACCAGCAGCGCTTCGAGGCCATCAAGGGATGGTCATTTCTCCGGGAGTGACGCGTCCAGCTCAGGGACGACGAGTATACCGATTTCCAGGAGGAGATAGTTCGTCGGCGGTGGGCATCACTGGTCACCCCCATGGCCAAGTTCGATCCAGACATAGTCCTCGAATTTTATGCCAATGCTTGGCCTACAGAGGAGGGCGTGCGAGATATGAGGTCCTGGGTGAGGGGTCAGTGGATCCCGTTTGATGCAGATGCTATCGGCCAGCTCCTGGGATATCCTTTAGTGTTGGAAGAGGGCCAGGAGTGCGAGTATGGCCAGAGGAGGAACCGGTCCGATGGGTTCGATGAGGAGGCCATCGCCCATTTGCTATGTATACCGGGGCAGGATTTTGCCCGGACTGCTGCCGGGAGATGAGTGCGGATCATGCGCACCAACATGACCACCCTGACTCAGATCTGGATGACTTTGCTTCTCAGCAACATCCAGCCCAGCGACCATAATTCCGACCTCCTCCTGCCGAAGTGTCAGCTGGTGTACGCCATCCTGACGCGAATGAGCATTCACGTGGCTCGGTTAATCGCTGATGCCATCTATATATTTGCAGGTATGGCGCCTGCCAGGCACCTTCTGGACCCGGATAAGTCCAACAGGGCCTTGGGATTTCCCGCCTTGATCACAGGACTCTGCCAGTCGTTCGGCGTCCCCGTCGCACCTAGCAAGGTGATTCGGCTGCCCATCACCCGAACTTTTATTGAGAAGTATTGCACACAGAGACAGGCCCAGGGGGATGCTCCGCAGGCCGCAGACGCGCCGCCACCTCATCAGGCTGGTCCAGCCTAATCGTTTGATACGGAGCAGTATTTGCGGCATTTGGTTTGCCAGCAAGAGGCCAACCACCGGGCTCATGTACAGACCCATGATTGTTTTTACCAGATGAGCCTCAGCCTGCAGAGCCAGGGTTTTACTTCTTTTCCGTGCCCTACTCCGGACCAGTTCAGGGCAGAGGTAGCATGGCCTGGAGATTGGCCTGAGGCTCGGGCAGGAGAGGCGCCAGCAGAGGCACCGGCAGAGGCTCCCGACGAGGCAGATGAGGCCCGCAAGGACGAGGAGATGACCGGTTTACTTGATTTCTTAGGAGGGAGCGGGGCCACATGATTGGGAGATCCCTTGATCCATGTTTCTTTTTGTTTCCATTTGTTTTTTTCTGTTACATATCATCTTATTTTTGTTTGACTAAGGGACTAACGTTTGTTTCATGTTTTGATTTTTGTTTTGTACATACATATCGTTTGAGTTGTTACGTCGGTACTTGTTTCATTGTTGTCAATAGTTTTTGTTGAAATTCCGGAACCGTGTAGAGTTTTTCATTTAGGAACGTTGTCCTAAAAATAAAATGAACCAAAAATCCTAATAAAAAGAAAGAAGCGTTGTGAATAAAAGTCATGTTCATAGAGAAAAGAAAAAGGTTTTTATTTATACATCTATGTAAAAGGAAAATGTGTATAGAAGGTTTTTGTGTGTAAATGATGCGTGGAAAGAAATTCTTGTGTGTGTGAGCAAACGCATCTTCTGGAAACAAGGGACTGATGCTAAGAGTTTATTTTCCGGAATAAATCGAGATAAGAATGGATGAATGTGTTGAACTGATGAAAGAACATAACTTGGAAACGTTGGGTCTGTTTGTGTAAATTCCCAACCGTAGTGTCACGATGCCATAAACGGGATGCTTGAGGGCCCATCTGGCTGTAGCCATGACTAATTTTGCACGTTGTTTTCAAATCATCATTGTCACGCGTGCCTTATGGAATAATGTGGAAGTTCGGCCCGAGACCGACACCTTGACACCCAAATTTGTTTTGCCCCAGATATCAAGATTGGGTTCCCACGATAAAAGACCCCATTGAAACACAACCTTAGACTTTTTTTGAACCTTGGCCTATCAAAAGAATCCCCCTCCTTTTCCCCAAAGCAAAGGACAGCGGAATCTCCTCAAGGGAGAGCAAATAGAATGCTAAACCCGATTTCCCAAAGAAAGGGATGGGGAAGGAAAAGTGAAAACAAAGAAAAGGAAGAAATGGAAAGAAAGAAAAAAGAAAAATGAAAATAAAGAAAAGAATAGAAGAAAGGAAAGAAGGATTCCCGATCAAAGATCGAAAGGAAGTAAAAAGGGAAAAGAAGCAATTCTCGATCAATGAAAGAAAGAGGACAGAAATTCTTCAAGCCAGATTGCCACTCAAAATCATTCTCGACTGGCAATATCCCACCCCACATGAACAAAGAGGAAAAGACCGAAACACCCAGCTTCCTCTCCAAAAACACTAACCTCGAGAAAATCCTATTGGTCCGTGATCGTACGTTTGATCTTTGATTCGATAGGAAGTCACGTGCAAAATAGAGTCATGGTGCAGTTATGGTTTGGGAATAGAATAAAACACTTGCCTTGTGAGTTTTATACACTATGAGTGATTTATTTTCAGCTTAGCCCGATGTTTCCCCTGCATGTTCATTTGAAAGCTAAAAGTTGACATCCTACCCTTCATTCTCGGTTACATGGAAGATTACCCTTGGCACAAGTATATTGTTTCTCTAAGATGTGGTACTCTCGCGAATGATTTATTTTTCTTTACAAAAAGCATGTTTGCTTTTGTAGGTGGAAAGATCCGGTGGATCGTTCGGTCCTGCCAACCAATCTTTTTCGGAGCCCCATGAATTGAGTTTTCGTTCATGTGTCCTCCACCTTCGAGTTTGGAGCCATGCGTAGTGATTGCTTAGTGCAATTCTCCATTCTCACCCTTTTCCGGAGCCCCATGAATTGCGTTTTCGTTCATGCGTCCTACACCTTCAAGTTTGGAGCCATGCGTAGTGATTGCTTAGTGCAATTCTCCATTCTCAATCCTTTTTCGGAGCCCCATGAATTGCGTTTTCATTCATGTGTCCTCCACCTTCGAGTTTGGAGCCATGCGTAGTGATTGCTTAGTGCAATTCTCCATTCTCAATCTTTTTCGGAGCCCCATGAATTGCGTTTTCGTTCACGCGTCCTCCACCTTCGAGTTTGGAGCCATGTGTAGTAATTGCTTAGTGCAATTCTCCATTCTCAACCCTTTTTCGGAGCCCCATGAATTGCGTTTTCGTTCATGCGTCCTCCACCTTCGAGTTTGGAGCCATGCGTAGTGATTGCTTAGTGCAATTCTCCATTCTCAATCCTTTTTCGGAGCCCCATGAATTGCGTTTTCATTCATGTGTCCTCCACCTTCGAGTTTGGAGCCATGCGTAGTGATTGCTTAGTGCAATTCTCCATTCTCAACCCTTTTTCGGAGCCCCATGAATTGCGTTTTCGTTCATGCATCCTCCACCTTCGAGTTTGGAGCCATGCGTAGTGATTGCTTAGTGCAGTTCTCCATTCTCAACCTTTTTCGGAGCCCCATGAATTGTGTTTTCGTTCATGCGTCCTTTGTTGCACAATAAATGAAGTCTCGAGACGTCTCAGAAATCAAAAGGAAGCAGGCTTGCGCGATCCGTGAAATTCCGTAATGTGGCGGAAGTCGAAAAGAGGTGTTTTTGTGCAATTTATGGGTTTCTGTAACTTCTTCGAAAGCTAAAAAAGAGTAAATACATAATCCGTAAGGATTCGTAACCTTGCGGAAGGAAAATAAGTATCGTTACGAAATTCGTAAAGTTTCGTAACGTTACGGAAAAAGAATCACCAAAAAAAGGGACAGGGGGGTGTATTTAGTAAAAATGGGGGTGCAAATAGCAACCAGGCCCACTTGGGCCCTCCAGAAGATTCCTCCAGAAGGCTGTTGCTTCTGGAGGAAGCAACCTTGCTCGCCTAGGCGAGCTGAGCTCGCCTGGGCGAGCTTGGCGGCAAGCTTCTCCCCTATTTTGCTATAAATTGGGGGAGAAGTGAAGAAGAAAAGGGTTCAGCCCCTTAGGCACTTCTCTCTCTCTCTCTCTCTCATTTGCTGAGGAAAATTATTTCCGTGAAGAAAATCCAAGTCGAGGCGCTTTCGTAACGTTTCCGTACCGTTTCCGTGAGTAATTACGCGAAGATTCTCGACCGTTCTTCAAAATTCATCGTTCGTTCTTCGTTTTCTTCAGTCTTCAACGGGTAAGTACTTCAAACCAAGCTTTTCAATTCATTCTATGTACCCGTGGTGGTCCACATTTTGTTTCATGTATTTTTATTCTCGTTTTCATTTACTTTTTATACCCCCTTTTGACGTGCTTAAGCCATTTATTTAAGTCATTTCTCGCTTAATCTAAAAATAAAATAAACTTCCACCGATCGTTTAAATTGTATCATTCGTTAATTTTGGTTAAAATGAATTTCGACCGTTCGGTTGTGCCGTAACCACGTTGGAAATCAAAAAAGAGGTAAAATAATAATATAATAATAAAAAATGTCTTTTAGTAAAGTAAAAGCGAAAAAATCAATCGGACGTTTTCTCTTTGGGATTTCTGATTCTTAATTGAATCGACTAATAACTAAAGTGAAACTAAGGCTAAAATCAACTCGCCTAGTCAAGCTCGTCCACAAAAATAGGTTTTTTTGAAAGTTCATCATTTCAGTTTCTTACTAAGTAAAAAGGATCATTTTTAAGGTCCAACGCCTTAAAATGGTCACCCTTCAAGTAAAGAGAATCACTTGATCCATGCATAAGGAAGAACTACGTAGGTCTGATTTCCTCTTTGATGGAGGGTACGTAGGAGCAAAAGCCCCGTTTTTGTCGACCTTAAAAAATAAAAAGAAATAAAAGTTAAGATAACACAATTCCACAATTCTAAAAAATAAGTTGTTGTCTTTCGAGACAAACGTGAGAGGTGCTAATACCTTCCTCAAGCGTAAATATAACTCCCAAACTTAGAATTTACATTTTGACCGGTTTCCTTCGGTTTTTCCGACGTTTTCCACAAATAAACATTGGTGGCGACTCAGCGCATCTTTCCTCCTTTGGAAAGCGCGCCCGTGAGCCTCGCCCTCGCTCGCCCGCGAAGGGCACGCTGCGACAGTTGGCGACTCCACTGGGGACTATTTTTGTGAGTTAGGCCTATTTTAAGGAATTGTGGATTTGTGAAACTTCGTGTGTGCATTTGTTGAACTGTGTAAAATGTAAATAATTGTTGTCTATTTCGCATTCTTTACACTGCATTCTAAGCACCCACGGGTTTGAGTAAAAAGGGGCCCTATACTCGGGTTCATGGGAATTTAAGGAGTGGAGGTGAATCTATTATCATGCTAGGTCTCCGACTTGCTTGATAATAGTGAAACCTCATCTAGAGCTTTCTCTCTTTGTAATGTGTTGTCGCTGGTATTCCATACCGCCACAATATTATTATCTTGAGTGATGATACCTCTAGAAAACAGCCGTGTGAGTTATGAATTGTTGGGGAGTAGTTATTAGAGACCCCTAGATATTGTCCTATAGGTTCCCAAATAGGGGCAAAGAGCAAACACGCTCCGTGCCATTCGTTCTCATGCATTTTTTGGTAAATAGCACAAGTTTATAGTTTTGCTAGTGATGTTTGGTTTCTTTAGAGTAATACGTAACCTTTTTAATACTACGTTGAGGCGCCATCATGCCCAAAACGTAGCATTAAAGTTGGATCTCTGCAGTCTCGTATGTGTGAATTAACCCATTGTGTTGTTTTCTTTCCGTTTCATGTATGCGCATCTGCATCATACCGTCACACATGCGTTGTATGTGGGTTTCGTCTTTTGTCATGGGAAGCCGGAAGATCCATATCGTCTTCTTAACTGCACACATGGGGCACTGCGCCCCCAAATGCGCAAGTAAGGAGAGATGATTTTCTGGGCTCTCGTGTTCGTAAATGCATTCATATCATGCATCGCATAAGCATCTCTTCATGGCATCATAATGAACATATCGTTCCTACATTTGTTCGTTATCATATTCCAGCGTCACATTTTATGAGTCATTGCGTCATCATGCATATGTGTTGAACAAACTTTTTTGATCTACAAATTGCATACTAATTGTTTTCATGTTTGCTCATGCGTGACCCTTGTGTTTTTCCCTGCAAGACAAAAACAAAAGAAAGCGCGAAAATTCACGCTGCATTCTTAGTTGCATGTGTTAGGTACCATGAGCCAACCATGTTGGGATCATAAACCCATTTCTAAAATTAAAAAAAACACACAAACAACAAAACAAAATGATTGAGCATGGTACCTAATGCGTGGTTAATTAAGAAAGGATGTCTCTTCGGGCGTCTCAAACTCATAATTACATTTTCCATGCATAGCATGCGTATTCTCGAGTCTTTCATCCCTATGAAATGTTGTTGAAGTATTGGCGATCAAAATTTCCATTCTCTGGGTTATGGGGTTGAACCAAGCTCGTGCTTTTACGAAAAGGTTCATCGAGTCAAGTTGAAGTATGGAAGTAACCATCTTGCAAAAAATTGGGGCAAAAGATGGATCATGTTACATCGCTCCTTAGTCTACTGCCAAACACATTTAGGGTTGTCGATGTCCCTGTTACTTCCAGTTTCACCTTGACGGAGATGTCATGGACTATGTTGAAAATCTAAATTGATTCAACCCCATATCCAGTGTAAAAATTTGCAATACTTCAATTGTGCATCATCCGCATACATCCATGTTGTTCATTGGTTGCATTGCTCATTGCATTCTTTCCTTGAAAAAAAAAGGAGAACTTAATCATTGTTATAAAAAAGAAAAAAAAAACATGCTTTACGGTGCCCTCACCGAACTTGTGCTAGAGCTAGAGTAATGGGTGAAGTAGAGGAGATACAAGAGAAGATGAAGGCCGACATGGAGGCCATTAAAGAGAAAATGGCCACAATGATGGAGGCCATGATGAGCGTGAAGAAGATAATGGAAGCCAATGCGGTTGCAATTACCGCTACCAGCGTTGTTGCTAAGGTGAACCCGACGTCCCCATCCGGCATCAATGAATCATCCAACCTCATATATGGTAGGCAAAGATTTGGGAAGTATGGGCGGCCCCCATGATGTGCAAATTCAAAACGAGCACGCCTTCCCGCCATATGGCTTGCCTCTCAACTATACGCCATCCAATGTAGTGTACACTCCCAATAAGGATGTCAATAACTCCGCTCCCATACCCATTGAGAGCCGACAACCCCAAACTAATCATACACATGTCTCAAAAAATGTGGGGGAGACACATGAAATTCCTCACCACAATCTAGCCGACTTCGAGCCTTGCCTCGGATATGCCACTGAAGGGCAAGCAGTTGGTGGTATACCCCTACAAAACCCTTTGGAGGGCCCTCAGTATCACCCACAACTACACCTCTTGCATTCCACGACAAGTAAAAACCCTCATGCTATGGCAGAAATGGGAAAGTTGGATCATCTAGAGGAAAGGCTCAGGGCCATTGAAGGAGGTGAAGATTATGCCTTTGCTAACCTAGGAGAGTTGTTCCTAGTACCCAATATCATCACCCCTCCCATGTTCAAGGTGCTGGACTTTGACGAGTACAAGGGGACTACTTGCCCCAAGAACCATCTAAAGATGTATTGTCGGAGGATGGGGGCATACGCAAAATATGAGAAATTGCTGATACATTCCTTCCAAGAAAGTCTTACTGGGGTAGTTGTTACCTGGTACACTAACTTGGAACCTTCCCGAGTCCATTCTTGGAAGGACCTAATGGTTGCCTTCGTTAGGCTGTGTCAGTATAATGGCTTTGGATAGGATGCAACTACAAAACATGTGCAAAAAGGGGGCACGGATCTTTCAAAGAATACACCCAAAGGTGGAGAACCTGGCAGCTCAAGTGGCACCTCAATGACGAAAAAAATGATGACAATGATAGTAGACACATTACCAGTATTTTACTATGGAAAATGGTGGGTTACACACCTTCAAGCTTTGCGAATTTGGTCTTCGCCGGCGAAATGATCGAAGTGGGTCTAAAAAGAGGCAAATCTGATAATCTTGCTTTGATAAATGCAAGAAAAACTGGGGCAAATGAAGAGGGTGAGGATGAAGGAGAAGCCCGTGCTGTGACTGCCATTCCTATACAGCCAAGTTTCCCACCAACCCAACAATGTCATTACTCAGCCAATAACAAACCTTCTCCTTACCCACCGCCCAGTTATCCACAAAGGCCATCCCTAAAATCAACCACAAAGCCTACCTACCGCATTTCCAATGACAAACACCACCTTTAGCATAAACCAAAACACCAACCAAGAAATGAATTTTGCAGCGAGAAAGCCTGTAGAATTCACCCCAATTCCAGTGTCCTATGCTGACTTGCTCCCATATCTACTTGATAATTCAATGGTAGCCATAACCCTAGCCAAGGTTCATCAACCTCCATTTCTCCTAGAATACGACTCGAACGCAACGTGTGCTTGTCACGAAGAAGCCCCGGGGCGTTCCATTGAGCATTGTAGGGCTCTGAAGCGTAAGGTGCAAGGTCTAATTGATATGGGCTGATTGAAATTTGAGGAGAATCGCGTGTAAATCCTGACATTGACAAGAGATGCCACACATGGGGCAATTTTGAAAGCTGTTGTTAGATGTCTCTAATGACTCCTCAGGATTTTCAACTTTCACCGGAATGTGGGTGCAAGCCATTGGTCTGTTTGCTCAAGCAACCTGTGCTCCTGAGTTTGGACTTCCAAGACCGTTCAATCAGAGATTACTCGTCTTGCACGTTGGTGGGGCTGTCGTAAAACAACGTGTAAAGTTCAAAACAAATAAGTTTCAAAAGAAAAAAAACATTTGATTGACTGTGTTTTCAAGACGTTCATATGACCTCATTCCGGAAAGTTTGTCTTTTTAGAGAGAAGTAAGTTATCAAGAATAGGAGGTTGGACAAATGGCCTCAGTTACCTTAAGAAAAAGAGGGGATTGAATTAAGATACAAAGACTATGCCCCAATTAAACTTTCACTCTCTCTTTTCGGATTAACAATGCACACAGGGACAACCCTTCCCTTGTGTTCAAGAATCCTCTACAACAAGAGACCCACGGTCTCTTAATCCCTTTTCAGAAATAAGAAGAAGAGAATAAGAGATCTCTCTTAAAAGAGATAGATTGTATAATGAAGATCAATCAAAATTCCTTATTGAATATGCAAGTGGTTGACCAAGGAATCTTTTTGAGAGGATAAAATATTTCAGTTCAGAAAAACTCTTAATCTTTTAAGAGGATAAAACTTTTTGGGCAATGAAAACTCCCTTTAAGTTCGTGTTTCCAAGTCACCTTTGATGGTCATTCATAAAAAATTTTGAATAGGTGTGACTCTTGGCAATTATTCTGAAAATCCCCTCTGGTAATCAATTACCATCCATGTGTAATCAATTACACGTTATAAATTCAAATTTCTAGTGACTGTGATAAACATTTTCAACTGCCGGTAATCGATTACCATAGAGAAAATCTCAATTTGAAATGATAGAATTCTTTGGTCAAACCTTTTGTATTTTCAATTTGGAAACTTCTTCCTAAAGATTTTAGAGATCAACTTGATCATATATCTTGATTTTCTTGGATTCTTGTCTTGAGTAAAACTTAGAAGCACTTGATCCTTTAGCATCATCAAGATATCAAAACATCTTGCTTCTACATAGGAGTCATTTGACTTAATCCATCAACTGAAAGATCCTTCAACTATTTCTCATCCTTGGAAAATTCTTTTTGCAAGAATCAACTGCATCTTTCATTCTTCCTCACTGCGAGGTTGTGAAAACAAGACAACGATTTGTACCTCAAAGCCTTACACTGGGGCAATGAAAGGCACCATGCATAAACCTCAAATGAACCTAGGGGCAGATTAGAAGTTCTCATCCAATAGGTTCCTTGCTACAAGGTCATGACGAAAGACAACAATTGGTACCTCAAAGCCTTACACTGGGGCAATGAGTGGCATCGTGCATGAGCCTCAAGTGAACATAGGGGCAGATCAAAAGAAAAGGGAGACAAGCCCTGGAATTTCAATAGATTGATTAAACGTCAAACGGCTCCATTCCCGTCACTCCAAAATGGTCAAGTGACTAAATCAAACAGAACAGACACTCTGAGGGAGTTCCCAGAGAGATTTGCAAAAGATAGGATAAGGTTGCATGAATTATCACCTTTTTCAAAAGGACAGTCAATCTGTGTTTTCCAAAAAAAAAATTAAATCAAAATCAAAATCACAAAATAGGGAAAGAATGTCATGAACATTGTACAACTTTCTATTGCATTCCATTGTTTCATATGAGGTCAGCATTACCAAATTTCACGACAAAGGTTGCATGAGTCTGCATCCCTAAAAATCATGTTAACTGCATAGATTTCCTACATCTCGTGTCCAATCTTTTTGGATGACCGACCCTCTCGATGAGTCGATCTCTTGCTTTCTCATAAAGGTGGACCCTTGGGTACTAGTACCTATCACCTTTAGAGGACTGTATGTCCTCGCCATCAGAGGACTGCACATCCTTGCCTGCAGAGGGCTGCACGCCCTTGCCTTTAGAAGGCTACGCGTCCTCATTTTCAGTGGCTCCATATCCACACCTTAGGAGAATATAAGGTCCTTTGCCCTTAGATGCTTAACCGAGACTTGCGCTCCCGGTTACGGGGGCCACGGTTTCCTTTCAACGGTTCCTGGGCTACCCCCTGATATTGGAGGGCGACCAACTGTGCGAGCACATCCAGAGAGGGAGGCTATCACGCATCAACTATGCATACCGGGGCAAGATTTCACCCGTGCCGCTGCAAAAAGACGAGTGTGGATCATGCGCACCAACACGACCACTTTTAAATGGATATGGATGACGTTGCTATTTAGTAACATTCTGCCCGGCGACCACAATGCCAATCTCCCCCTGCAGATGTATCGGTTGGTCTGTGCCGTCATGACATAGGTAAGTATGCACATGGGTTCAACTGATTTCTGATACCATCTATTGTTTGCAGGAATGGCACCCACAAAGACACCCAGTGGACCCGGAGAAGTCCAACAGGGCCCTGGGGTTTCCAGCTCTGGTTACGGGTCTCTGTCAGTCCTACAGGGTGCCCGTTCCCCCAGCGAGGTCATGCCATCATGACATAGGTAAGTATACATATGGTTCAACTGATTTCTGATACCATCTATTGTTTGCAGGAATGGCACCCACAAAGACACCCAGTGGACCCGGAGAAGTCCAACAGGGCCCTGGGGTTTCCAGCTCTGGTTACGGGCCTCTGTAGTCCTACAGGGTGCCCCTTCCCCCCGACAAGGTCACGTCATCATAGGTAAGTATGCACATCACTCAACTGATTTCTGATTTCATCTATTGTTTGCAGGGATCGCGCCTGCAAGACACCCAGTGGACCCGAAGAAGTCCAACAGGGTCTTGGAGTTGTCAAGCTCTAATTACGGGTCTTTGTCAGTTCTACGGAGTACCTGTCACCTCCAGCAAGGGCATCAGGCCCCATACTAATCGAGCTTTTATCAAGAAGTACTGCATCCGCAGGCAGGCGCAAGGCGAAACACCACAACAGCCTGAGGATGGCCGGCAGCGGGCAACAGACGCACCGCCATCACCTCTAGAGTTCACCTCAGCTCATCCACAAAAAGGTTAGAGCATTGCTTATGACCCATGGCCGACCAATAGGCGACCAAGTCCAAAGCCAAAGGTAAGCAAAGTACTAGGTCAATGACCGACAAGCCATCAAGCGTCCAGCTCAAGACGTTAAAGAAGCGCTACTAGGAGGCAACCTAGTACCTTTTAAATCTCTGCTTGTTATTTGATCACTTTTGTTTCTCAAGTCATAGTAGGGCACACCTAGTTGCTCATGATCCTAGGAATTTAAATAAAACAAGCACAAGCTCGGAAGGTAGTCATACCTCACAAAATATATATATGTATGATTAGGTAGTGAAAATACCTAAGATATGCATGTATGTAAACAAAAATACATCACAAAATATATATATGTATGTTTAGATATGCATGTATGTAGGAAAAATACTTCACAAAATATATATATGTATGTTTAGGTAGCAAGATACCTTGGATATGCATGTATATAGCAAAAATATCTCACAAAACATATATATGCATGTTTAGGTAGCAAGATACCTTGGACACGCATGTATGTAGCAAAATACCTCACAAAAATATACGTATGTTTAGGTAGCAAAATACCTCATGAAAAAAAGAGCAAGCAAGAAAAGAATAAGAAGAAAAAAAATAGAAAGAAAAATAATAAATAATAATAATAAAAAGTTGTCTAGCTAAAAAACAACATGCTTGTGAAAAGAGATAATTTCCAACTTTTCTTTGAAAGATTTTACTGATCTTAACCAGTTTCTGAAAAAAAATGTGTATACACCTGAAGAATGAATGCTGTGAAAATTTTCCGAATGCCCAAAATGGACTCGGATAAATGCATGATTTGATAAAAGAACATATTTTGGAAACACTGGGTTGACTTAAAATAGGGAAAATGAATCCTGAGCCCTAGTGTCACATGACCATAAAAACTTGATGCTTGAGTGTCCACATGGGTGCATGCATGACCAGTTTTGCATAAAATTTCCTAATCATCATTGTTGCATGTGTATCATGGAAATAATGTAGGACATCCCCTTTATCCCCGAACCGCTGGCCAAACCCTGACATATATCGTGACCAGCCGTTCTACAAGCCTTGAGCCAAAATCCCAACTTATCATAAACCTTGACCCAAGGTGAGAATGTCAATCCTTGCCCTCGGAAAAAGACACAAAAAGAAAAGAAAATTCCCAATCCAAGAAAGGGAGAAGACACAAAACAGAAAGAAAATTCCCAATGAAAGAGTGGGAGAAAGCAAAAAAAAAAAAAGAAAGAAAAATTCTCGATCAAGGATCGGAAGAAAACAAAAGAAATATGCAGAAAGGTCTTTGGACCAGACAATATCTGAACAATACAGAATTGTCACCAAGTAAACAAAAAAAGAAAGGAAACCACGACCCAAAATGGCCCTCTCCCTTTGATTGCCAACCAAAATCCTGTGCGCTAGCGACTTTCTCGCCCCGCACTAAACAAAAACAGAAAAGGAAAAGGCAGAAACACTCAAAGCCAAATTTCCCACCAAGAAAAAAACAAACCATTCCCAAGAAAAAGTCCTATTGATCCATGATCACGCATGTAATCTTTGATTTGATAGGAAATGATTTGCAAAATCAAGTCGTGACATATCTATGGTTCGGAATTAGGATAAAACACTTACCTGCGTGAGATTGATACACTTTGAGTGATTTTCTTCTATAATTTTTGAACCCAGTGTTTCCTCTAAATCGTCGTTTAGAAATGAAATGCTAACATCCAAAATCTCATTTACGGTCATGAGAAAATTTCATCAGCATACTCTCCTTCCCCGATAGACACATTGTTTTTCATCCAAAAAGCATATGTTGCTCTGATCAGTTGGAAGTTTTGTCTCTTTACTAAAGCATGTTCGCATTTTGGTGAAGAAAACACCGAGACTATTTTTAGTCTCACAGTTGGCAAGAACTACGTAGGTCTGAGTTCCTCATCACAAATTGAGGATACGTAGGAGCAAAAGCCTTGCTTTTGTCGACCACCCCACTTTTTGTTACCGTGTCCCAAGAGACCGGTGGCATGCAGAGCCACATGACCGTGGGATCCCCAGATTCATGTTCTTTTATGTTTCATCCTTTATCATTTACATGACTTGAGGGACTAACGTTTGTTTTTTGATGTCGCGATTGTCATTTGTTTTGTGCATATATTTTGTTTGGACTATTGCGTTAGTGCTTACTTCGTTGTTGTCAATAGTGTCTGTTGAAATTCCGGAATCGCGTAGAATTTTTCATTTAGGAATGTCGTCCTACAAATAAAATGAACCAAAAATCCTAATAAAAAGAGAGAAGCGTTGTGAATAAAAGTCATGTTCATAAAGAAAAGAAAAAGGTTTTTATTTATACAGGTATGTAAAAGGAAAATGTGTATAGAAGATCTTTGTGTGTAAAGGATGCGTGGAAAGGAATTCTTGTGTGTGTGAGCAACGAGTGTATATAAAGAAACTTTTGTATAAACCATAAGTGTGCGTTGGGAAAAAGGAAAAATCTTTGAACGTAAATAGGGTTTGTATATAGACCGTGTGACGTAAAAGAGAAGAGTTCTAAATGCGTGTACAGAAACAGTTTGTCATGTATAAAAATATAGATGTACAAAGAAAGGTTCTCCTCATAAAGGACCACAGGTGTATAATTTTAGTGAACATATATAAAAATAAAACAAAAAGTAAAGAGAAAGAAAGACCGCGAAGGTCGACATGTTATAGTTAAGAAGTATAAATCATTCATAAAGAGCAAACGCATCTTCTGGAAACAAGGGACTGATGCTAAGAGTTTATTTTCCGGAATGAACCGAGGTAAGGGTGGATGAATTCATTGAATTAATGAAAGAACATAACTTGGAAACGTTGGGTCTGTCTGTGTAAATTCCCAACCGTAGTATCACAATGCCATAAAAGGGATGCTTGAGTGCCCACCTGGCTGTAGCCATGACTAATTTGGCACGTTATTTTCAAATCATCATTATCACGCGTGCCTTATGGAATAATGTGGAAGTTCGGCCCGAGACCGACACCTTGTCACCCAGATTTGTTTCGCCCCAGATATCAAGATTGGGTTCCCACGATAAAAGACCCCATTGAAACACAACCTCAGACCTTTTTGAACCTTGGTCTGTAAAAAAGGAATCCTTATTCTTTCCCCCGAAGCAAAGGACAACGGAATCTCCTCAAGGGAAAGCGAATAGAATGCTAAAACCCAATTTCCCAAAGAAAGGGATGAAGGAGGGAGAAGTAAAAAAAAAGAGAAGGAAGAAATGGAAAGAAAGAAAAGAAAAAGATGAAAATAAAGAAAAAAACAAAAGAAAGAAAAGGAAGGATTCTCGATCAAAGATCGAAAGGAAGTGAAAAGGGAAAAGAAGCAATTCTCGATCAATGAAAGAAAGAGGATGGAAAGTCTCCAAAGCCAGATTGCCACTCAGAATCATTCTTGACTGGCAACATCCCGCCCCACATGAACAAAGAGAAAAAGACCGAAACATCCAGCTTCCTCTCCAAAAACGCTGACCTCGAGAAAATCCTATTGGTCCGTGATCATACGTTTGATCTATGATTCGATAGGAAGTCGCGTGCAAAATAGAGTCATGGTGCAGTTATTGGTTTGGGAATAGGATAAGACACTTGCCTTGTGAGTTTTTATACACCATGAGTGATTTATTTTCAGCTTAGCCCAATGTTTCCCCTGCGTGTTCATTTGAAAGCTAGAAGTTGACGTCCTACCCTTCATTCTCAGTTGCAAGGAAGATTACCCTTGGCACAAGTATATTGTTTCTCTAAGATGTGGTGCTCTCGCGAATGATTTATTTTTTT
Organism: Glycine max; assembly: GCF_000004515.6. NCBI lineage: Eukaryota > Viridiplantae > Streptophyta > Magnoliopsida > Fabales > Fabaceae > Glycine > Glycine max. The sequence goes on from NC_038254.2 coordinate 33,875,616, forward strand.
TTGCAAAAAGCATGTTATCCTTTTAGGTGGAAAAACCCGGTGGACCGTTCGGTCCCGCCAACATCCTTTTTCAGAGCCACATGAATGTTATTGCTTAGGGCTGTTCATGTGTTCTCCCTTTTTGAGTTTGGAGCTGAGTTTCATGATTGCCTAAGAGAGGACCCTTAAGGCAATCCTCCATTCTCACCCTGTTCCGGAGCCACATGATTGAATTGCGTTGTCATTCATGTGTTCTCCATTTTCGAGTTTGGAGCTGTGTTCCATGATTGCCTAAGAGAGGACCCTCAAGGCAATCCTCCATTCTCATCCTTTTCCGGAGCCACATGAATGAATTGCGTTGTCATTCATGTGTCCTCCATTTTCGAGTTTGGAGCTGTTTTCCATGATTGCCTAAGAGAGGACCCTCAAGGAAATCCTCCATTCTCACCCTGTTCCGGAGCCACATGATTGAATTGCGTTGTCATTCATGTGTTCTCCATTTTCGAGTTTGGAGCTGTGTTCCATGATTGCCTAAGAGAGGACCCTCAAGGCAATCATCCATTCTCATCCTTTTCCGGAGCCACATGAATGAATTGCGTTGTCATTCATGTGTCCTCCACTTTCGAGTTTGGAGCTGTGTTCCATGATTGCCTAAGAGAGGACCCTCAAGGCAATCCTCCATTCTCATCCTTTTCCGGAGCCACATGAATGAATTGCATTGTCATTCATGTGTCCTCCATTTTCGAGTTTGGAGATGAGTTTTATGATTGCCTAAGAGAGGACCCTCAAGGCAATCCTCCATTCTCATCCTTTTCCGGAGCCACATGAATGAATTGCATTGTCATTCGTGTGTCCTCCATTTTCGAGTTTGGAGCTATGTTCCATGATTGCCTAAGAGAGGACCCTCAAGGCAATCCTCCATTCTCATCCTTTTCTAGAGTCACATGAATGTTATTGCTTAGGGCTGTTCACGTGTCCTCCACTTTCGAGTTTGGAGCTGAGTTTCATGATTGCCTAAGTGCGGACCCTCAAGGCAATCCTCCATACTCCACCTTTTTTCGGAGCACCATGAATGTCATTGCCTAACGCTGCTCATGTGTTCTCCGTTATCAAGTGCGAAGCTTCTGGTGACTGGGAAGCACGTTATTCTGTTGTTTTCCAAATCGGTTCCTTCGCCAAGTATGTGTATATGTGTATTATATTTGTTGTTCTGGTTGTTGTTTGTATTTTGTTTTTGTGCAGAAGAAAAAAGAAGAAGTAGAGATGAGAGTCGTCATCACGGAAGGGGCAGGACGGACGAAATCAGTGTCCTATCTTTGCTTTCCTCTTATCTCCGATGAGAGGTAAGTAAAGAGGGGCAACTGTCATACCCTAATTTCGTCCGGGGATTATTACTTGACGACATGCAACCTTTGGTTAGCCGCTTTGAGATACTTGGCGTCCTTTGTTGCACAATAAATGAAGTCCCGAGACGTGTCAGAAATAAAAAAGAAGCAGACTTGCGCGATCCGTGAAATTCCGTAATGTGGCGGAAGTCAAAAAGAGGTGTTTTTGCGCAATTTGTGGGTTTCCGTAACTTCTTCGAAAGCTAAAAAAGAGTAAATACATAATCCGTAAGGATTCGTAACCTTGCAGAAGGAAAATAAGTATCCTTACGAAATTCGTAAAGTTTCGTAACGTTACGGAAAAAGAATTACAAAAAAAGGGGCAGGGGGGTGTATTTAGTAAAAATGGGGGTGCAAATAGCAACTAGGCCCACTTGGGCGCTCCAGAAGATTCCACCAGAAGGTTGTTGCTTCTGGAGGAAGCAACCTTGCTCGCCTGGGCGAGCTGGGCAGCAAGCTTCTCCCCTATTTTGCTATAAATAGGGGGAGAAGTGAAGAAGAAAAGGGTTCAGCCCCTTAGGCACTTCTCTCTCTCTCGAATTTGCTGAGGAAAATTATTTCCGTGAAGAAAATCCAAGCCGAGGCGCTTCCGTAACGTTTCCGTGAGTAATTACGCGAAGATTCTCGACCATTCTTCAAAATTCATCGTTCGTTCTTCGTTTTCTTCAGTCTTCAACGGGTAAGTACTTCAAACCAAGCTTTTCCATTCATTCTATGTACCCGTGGTGGTCCAAATTTTGTTTCATGTATTTTTATTCTTGTTTTCATTTACTTTTTATACCCCCTTTTGATGTGCTTAAGCCATTTATTTAAGTCATTTCTCGCTTAATCTAAAAATAAAATAAACTTCCACCGATCGTTTGAATTGTATCATTCGTTAATTTTGGTTAAAATGAATTCCGACCGTTCGGTCGTGCCGTAACCACGTTGGAAATCAAAAAAGAGGTAAAATAATAATATAATAATAAAAAATGTCTTTTAGTAAAGTAAAAGCGAAAAAATCAATCGGACGTTTTCTCTTTGGGATTTCTGATTCTTAATTGAATCAACTAATAACTAAAGTGAAACTAAGGCTAAAATCAACTCGCCTAGTCAAGCTCGTCCACAAAAATAGGTTTTTTTGAAAGTTCATCATTTCAGTTTCTTACTAAGTAAAAAGGATCATTTTTAAGGTCCAACGCCTTAAAATGATCACACTTCAAGTAAAGAGAATCACTTGATCCATGCATAAGGAAGAACTACATAGGTCTGATTTCCTCTTTGATGGAGGGTATGTAGGAGCAAAAGCCCCGCTTTTGTCGACCTCAAAAAATAAAAAGAAATAAAAGTTAAGATAACACAATTCCACAATTCTAAAAAATAGGCTGTTGTCTTTCGAGACAAACGTGAGAGGTGCTAATACCTTCCTCAAGCGTAAATATAACTCCAAAACTTAGAATTTACATTTTGACCGGTTTCCTTCGGTTTTTCTGACGTTTTCCACAAATAAATGTTGGTGGCGACTCCGCGCATCTTTCCTCCTTTGGAAAGCGCGCCCGTGAGCCTCGCCCTCGCTCGCCCGCGAAGGGCACGTTGCGACAGTAGTGATTGCTTAGTGCAATTCTCCATTCTCAATCTTTTTCGGAGCTCCATGAATTGCGTTTTCGTTCATGCGTCCTCCACCTTCGAGTTTGGAGCCATGCATAGTGATTGCTTAGTGCAATTCTCCATTCTCAACCCTTTTCCGGAGCCCCATGAATTGCGTTTTCGTTCATGCGTCCTCCACCTTCGAGTTTGGAGCCATGCGTAGTGATTGCTTAGTGCAATTCTCCATTCTCAATCCTTTTTCGGAGCCCCATGAATTGCATTTTCGTTCATGTGTCCTCCACCTTTGAGTTTGGAGCCATGCGTAGTGATTGCTTAGTGCAATTCTCCATTCTCAACCCTTTTCTGGAGCCCCATGAATTGCGTTTTCGTTCATGCGTCCTCCACCTTCGAGTTTGGAGCCATGCGTAGTGATTGCTTAGTGCAATTCTCCATTCTCAACCCTTTTTTCAGAGCCCCATGAATGTTATTGCCTAGCGCTGTTCATGTGCCCTCCACCTTCGAGTTTGGAGCTATGTTTCATGATTGTCTAAGTGCGGACCCTCAAGGCAATCCTCTATTCTCCACCTTTTTTCGGAGCCCCATGAATGTTGTCATACCCTAATTTCGTCCGGGGATTATTTCTTGATGACATGCAATAAATGAAGTCCCGAGACGTCTCAGAAATCGAAAGGAAGCAGGCTTGCGTGATTCGTGAAATTCCGTAATGTGGCGGAAATCGAAAAGAGGTGTTTTTGCGCAATCCGTGAGTTTCCGTAACTTCTTCGAAAGCTAAAAAAGAGTAAATACATAATCCGTAAGGATTCGTAACCTTGCAGAAGGAAAATAAGTATCGTTACGAAATTCGTAAAGTTTCGTAATGTTACGGAAAAAGAATTACAAAAAAAATAGAAACAGGGGTGCATTTAGTAAACATGGGGGTGCAAATAGCAACCAGGCCCACTTGGGGCCTCCAGAAGATTCCTCCAGAAGGCTGTTGCTTCTGGAGGAAGCAACCTTGCTCGCCTGGGCGAGCTAGGCAGCAAGCTTCTCCCGTATTTTGCTATAAATAGGGGGTGAAGTGAAGAAGAAAATGGTTCAGCCCCTTAGGCACTTCTCTCTCTCTCGAATTTGCTGAGGAAAATTATTTCCGTGAAGAAAATCCAAGCCGAGGCGCTTCCGTAACGTTTCTGTAACGTTTCCGTGAGTAATTACGCGAAGATTCTCGACCGTTCTTCAAAATTCATCGTTCGTTCTTCGTTTTCTTCAGTCTTCAACGGGTAAGTACTTCAAACCAAGCTTTTCAATTCATTCTATGTACCCGTGGTGGTCCAAATTTTGTTTCATGTATTTTTATTCTCGTTTTCATTTACTTTTTATACCCCCTTTTGACGTGCTGAAGCCATTTATTTAAGTCATTTCTCGCCTAATCTAAAAATAAAATAAATTTCCACCGATCGTTTGAATTGTATCATCCGTTACTTTCATTTGAAATGAATTCCAACTGTTCGGTCGTGCCGTAACCACGTTGGAAATCAAAAAAGAGGTAAAATAATAATATAATAATAAAAAAATGTCTTTCAGTAAAGTAAAAGCGAAAAAATCAATCGGACGTTTTCTCTTTGGGATTTCTCATTCTTAATTGAATCGACTAATAACTAAAGTGAAACTAAGGCTAAAATCAATTTGCCTAGTCAAGCTCGTCCACAAAAATAGGTTTTTGAAAGTTTATCATTTCAGTTTCTTACTAAGTAAAAAGGATCATTTTTAAGGTCCAGCGCTTTAAAATGATCACCCTTCAAGTAATGAGAATCACTTGATCCATGCATAAGAAAGAACTACGTAGGTCTGATTTCCTCTCCAAAGGAGGGTACGTAGGAGCAAAAGCCCCACTTTTGTCGACCTCAAAAAATAAAAAGAAATAAAAGTTAAGATAACACAATTCCACGATTCTAAAAAATAGGTTGTTGTCTTTCGAGACAAATGTAAGAGGTGCTAATACCTTCCTCAAGCGTAAATACAACTCCCGAACTTAGAATTTTTATTTTGACCAGTTTCCTTCGGTTTTTCCGACGTTTTCCATAAATAAATGTTGGTGGCGACTCCGCACATCTTTCCTCCCTTGGAAAGTGCACCCGTGAGCCTCGCCCTCGCTCGCCCGCAAAATGGCACGTTGCGACAGTTGGCGACTCCACTGGGGACTTTTGTGAGTTAGGCCTATCTTAGGAATTGTGGAATTGTTAAAATTTGTGTGTGCTTTCATTGAACTGTGTAAAATGTAAATAAATTGTTGTCTATTTTGCATTCTTTACACTACATTCTAAGCACCCACGGGTTTTGAGTAAAAAGGGGCCCTACACCCGGGTTCATGGGAATTTAAGGAGTGGAGGTGAATCTATCATCATGCTAGGTCTCCGACTTGCTTGATAATAGTGAAACCTCGTCTAGAGCTTTCTCTCTTTATAATATGTTGTCGCTGGTATACCATACCGCCACAATATTATTATCTTGAGTGATGATACCTCTAGAAAACAGCCGTGGGAGTTATGAATTGTTGGGGAGTAGTTATTAGAGACCCCTAGATATTGTCCTATAGGTTCCCAAATAGGGGCAAAGAGCAAACATGCTCCGTGCCATTTGTTCTCATGCATCTTTTGATAAATAACGCTAGTTTATAGTTTTTGCTAGTGGTGTTTGGTTTCTTTAGAGTAATACATAACCTTTTTAATGCTACGTTGAGGTGCCATCATGCCCAAATGTAGCATTAAAATTAGATCTCTGTGGTCTCGTGTGTGTGAATTCCCCCTTTGTGTTGTTTTCCTCCTCTTTCATGCATACACATTGCATCATTCATGTCGGAGTCTTGATCCACCCCTTTTTTAGGTAAATGATGGGGACAAATCAAAACGGCAAAAGATTTTATCAAGTCAAGGTTAAAAGTCTAGATGTCACTAGCCTCAAGGAATTAGGGTGATTGATGGGACCTCTCCAAAGGCAAGCCTTCCGCAAAGTGTACGGAAAGATTCTAGATTTGGCCGCAACGGAGGTATTTACGGAAGCTGTCGTATCCCTCGCCCAATACTATGACCAGCCGTTGAGGTGTTTCACGTTTGGGGACTTCCAAATGGTCCCAACTATTGAAGAGTTTGAGGAAATATTAGGATGCCCTCTAGGGGGGAGGAAACCGTATCTCTTCTCCGGTTTTCTTCCTTCCTTGAGCAAGATTGCGACTGTGGTTAGGGATTCAGCAAAGGAGTTGGATCGCACGAAGCAAACTCGGAACGGCGTAGTGGGCTTGCCTCGGAAATACTTGGAAGGAAAGGCAAGGGATATGGAGAGCCAAGAGAAGTGGGGCCTGTTTGCAGATATTTTAGCCTTGCTGATTTTTGGGGTTGTCCTCTTCCCAAACGTCGACGGTTTGGTAGACTTAGCCGCCATTGATGCTTTCCTCGCATATCACCATAGCAAGGAAAGTCCAGTGGTAGCTATCTTGGCAGATTTGTTTGACACCTTTGACCGGAGGTGTGTGAAAAACAGTGCACGGATTGTCTGTTGTTTACCCGCTCTCTGTGTGTGGTTGATTTCACACCTATTCCGACAAGACACGAGACACCCGTGTCCGCTTCAAAGCTATCGCTCATGCGCCGAAAAAGGAAGAGTCGATTGGGACCAACATTTGGCTGGGATAGGGGGCAGCACGATCAATTGGTTTCCTCGTTGGAAGGAAGGCAAGGAAGGAGTTCTTTTCTCGTGTGGGGACTACCCTAATGTTCCATTGATTGGGACTAGGGGTTGTATTAATTATAATCCCGCACTCGCCATAAGACAGCTAGGATATCCCATGAGGGGAGCGCCGACCGAAGAAAGTCTCTCGCCTTTCCTTGTGAGGGATCTAGGCGCGCAAGGTCTCAAGGTTATACAAAGAATCCACAAGGCGTGGAGGAGTCCGTTGAGGAAAGACAAGGAGCTTAGAGGCATCCGAAACGGCGTAATCGGAGGTTATCATGGATGGCTAAGAATTCACACGCGGGGCTTAGGTTGGCTCTCCAAATTGAAAGTTGTCGATGAGGAGAACTTCGAAGCTCCGGAGGAAGATGAAGAAGTCCGAGCTCTAAAATTGGAGCTAGGGAAGGCAAGACTCGCCAAGGAGAAGTTCAAATCAGCTGCTACACACATTCGGAAGGAGTGCACCGAGTTACAAGAGGAAAACGCGGCCACTGCAAGAGCCCTTGAACAAGAAACCAAGAGGGCCCGCAAGGAGGAATATGGCCGAGAGAAATTCCGAGGAACATTGTAGGGTAGCAACAATGAGCTCAAGCTCCGAAGAGAGGAGAGAGATCGGTCACGGGTGAATGGCATGATCTTAAAAGAAGAGTTAGTTGCTTGCGCGAGGTCCAAAAGGAGTTTGGCTCAACACTTGGAAGCCACGGAGCAAAGCATGCTAGCTATCATAGGGCAATACAAGGAAGAATTGAACCAATCCATGGCCCATGAACAAAAGCTAGTGGAGGATTTTGCACAAGTGTATGCCAAAAAAGAAGCAAGGGGGAGGGTGATTGATGCACTCCATCAAGAAGCGACTATGTGGGTGGATAGGTTCTCCTTGACCTTGAATGGAAGTCAAGATCTCCCGCGTCTGTTAGCCAAAGCGAAGGCCATGGCCGAAGTGTGTACTGCCCCCGAGGAAATTCATGGGCTAATCAATTACTGTCAGCATATGATAGATTTGATGGCCCATATAATTAGGAATCGTTAGGTTCTTTTGTAACACCTTTGTATAATCTTGGCTAGATGAAAGCTTTGTTCTTTTTATAAAATGAGAAGTTCTGGACTCATTACGTTATCTAAAAATCTTGGGGTGGATCCAAGTACTCCGATCATCCATTTGCATACTCATGTTTTGGTGGCATACTCACCGTTGTTTATTTCTTTAGGAATTTCATCATAACTAAGAAAACACCAAGGCACCCCTATAACACTCGATCCAGAAAAATGGATAATGAAGAGGGCGTGCAGGAACAGATGAACGTCGATCTATCGGCCTTAAAAGATCAAATGGCATCCATCTCGGGGGTCATGTTAAAACTCCAGAAAACCATAGAGGATAAAGCCACCGCAACCGCCTCCAGTACAGTTAGGGAAGCGGAGCCGGTGCTGCAGCCCGCCTTGAATCCGGGCCTAGATAGAAACACGGCCGTGTTCGGTCGAAGGTATAGTCCGCAAGCTTATCCTTATGGCCTGCCTTCGGACTTCACCCCCCGTGCCACTCCGGAAGATTTAAGCCAAGCCCCTACTTTTGAGGGGCAACTCCCACCTTATGAAGACTATCCCGGACAAGACGATGGGGAAGGAGATACCCATCTTGGCCCCCTGCTCCACCTCAAAGATCCATCCCTGCATGAACTACCCCAGCCGAACATAGTCCACCATATCCCGGCCTCACCCACACCCGTAAAAGAATCTGTTCCCTTTGCGGAAGATAAGGGAGAGATTGAGGCGCTTGAAGAGAGGTTAAGAGCAGTTGAGGGCCTCGGTAATTACCCATTCTCGGATTTGGCAGATTTATGTCTTGTGCCCAACATCGTCATCCCTCCCAAGTTCAAAGTACCAGACTTTGATAAGTACAAAGGGACGACATGTCCAAAGGGGCATCTCCGGATGTATTGCCAGAAGATGGGGGCGTATTCTGCGGACGAAAAGTTGTTGGTCCATTTCTTTCAAGACAGCTTGGCCGGGGCAGCTGTAGCATGGTATACCAATCTGGAAGCTTCCTAGATCCGATCATGGAAGGACTTGGCAACTGCCTTCATTAGGCAGTACCAGTACAATACGGACATGGCTCCCGATCGGAACCAACTTCAGGGTATGACTAAACGAGAGCATGAGTCCATTAAGGAATATGCCCAGAGATGGAGAGATCTCGCAGCCCAAGTCGTACCGCCCATGACGGAAAGGGAGATGATCACAATTATGGTTGATACGTTACCCACGTTCTACTATGAAAAGCTGATAGGCTACATGCCAGCTAACTTTGCGGATCTCGTCTTCGCCGGAGAAAGGATTGAATCCGGGCTACGAAAAGGCAAGTTTGAATATGCTGCAAATATGGCCCCCAACAACAACAGAAGAGCCCCAGCAGTGGGCGCGAGGAAAAAGGAAGGAGATGCCCACGCGGTCACCACCGCCCCAACATGGATGAAAGCACCCCAAAATATCCAAAGCTCATACCAGCCCAATCCCCCAAATTTTTTAATCCGAGCCGGGAATTCCCTCCCGACTCAAGTAAAAGGACCACCCGCAGCAGAAAGAGCGCCGACCCAACGCACAGCTCCAGCCGCACCCCGGCCAGTTAATAATACAGCCCCCAGCGCGACCTATAAATATGCACAACACCCGAAAGACAACTTCCCTCCTATTCCCATGGCATATTCCGAGTTATGGCCTTCATTATTGGAGAATCACTTGGTGGTGGCCATACCCGGGAAGGTTCTCCAGACACCCTACCCCAAGTGGTATGATCCGGGTGCCAAGTGTGTGTACCATAGTGGAGTTCCCAGACACAATATTGACTCCTGCATCCCGTTCAAGTATAAAGTGCAGCATCTGATTAGTGCCGGCTGGCTAGCGTTTCAGGAAGAAGGCCCAAATGTTAAAACCAACCCGCTAGCTAGTCATGGAGGTGCTAGCGTGAACGCTGTCGAAGAGGACGGGCCACCACAGACAAAGCGGTTAGGAGACGTGGCTACTTCTAGACGCTTCATCTATCAATCATTGCAAGCGGCGTGCATGGTCTCCCGAGGTGGAGATGAAAGGGATGAATGTTTGTTTCACCTTGGGGAGTCGCATGACATGGAAACCTGTCCTGTGGTGGAAGAATTGCTTCAGCGGCTCATGGATTGCGGGCAGCTTGAAGTGTTCATAGGAGGGAAGGAAGAACCACAAATTTGCATGCAGTCGGAAGAGAAGAAGGTTCCTTTAACCCCCAAGGTTCTAGTGATATGTTTTACTAGGAAAGGGACCGGCTCCACACTCATATACCCGCGGGCGGCGCCCAAGCCAACGCCATTTGCATATCAAAGTAATAAGGCCGTTCCGTGGAAGTATACCCTTCCCGCGTCCAGCGAAAGAGTTGCAACCGAAGTTGACTCCTTATTAGCTAAGGTAACCAACATCACCGGCCTCAGTGGCGTAACCCGCAGTGGTCGGGTGTTCGCTTCCCCTCACCCGGCGGATTTGCCCTCTAAAGGGAAGGCGCCCATGGTCCAAGAAAGAGGGACTTCAAGGAAAAACCGTGACTTTGGAAGAGGCCCATGAGTTCCTCCGCCTCATCCAACAAAGCGAGTTTAAGGTAGTCGAGCAACTGAATAAAACTCCAGCAAGAATCTCTTTGCTTGAACTACTCATAAACTCCGAGCCTTATCGGGCGCTGTTGATGAAGGTTCTTAACGATGCTCATGTAGCACATGATATCTCAGTGGAGGGTTTCGAAGGCTTCGTTAATCATATAACCACCAACAACTACATCGCGTTTGCGGAAGAAGAGATTCCCATTGAGGGGAGAGGACACAACAAGGCTCTACATGTGTCGGTGAGATGTATGGACCACGTTGTCGCAAAGGTACTTATCGACAACGAATCAAGTTTAAATGTAATGCCAAAGACCACTTTGGAAAAGCTTCCTTTTAGTGCGTCATGTTTAGAACCGAGCTCAATGGTGGTGCGGGCCTTTGATGGTACTCGGCGGGAATTATGGGGGAAATCGACATTCCCATTCAGATAGGCCCCCACACTTGCAATGTGGTGTTTCAAGTAATGGATATAAATCCTGCCTATAGCTGCCTCTTGGGAAGACCGTGGATTCATGCCCTGGGAGTGGTCCCTTCAACGCTTCACCAGAAATTGAAGTTCGCAGTAGGTGGACTTTTAGTGATAGTGTCGGGTGAAGAGGATATGCTAGTGAGCTGCCCCTCCTCCGCACCGTACGTGGAAGCGGCGGAAGAATCATTGGAAATGGCTTTCCAATCCTTTGAGGTGGTGAGCTGTGCCTCTGTGGAACCAAGTCCGTCGCTACCTTCTCTCTCCAAAGCGGCCATAATGGTGGCGCATGTTATGCTCAGCAACGGATTTGAGCCCGGAATGGGTCTAGGCAAGGACTGCCTCGGGAATGCCGACGTGGTCAATATCAAGGGAAATCCATACAAGTATGGATTAGGGTACGAACCCGGGATGCCGGGGAGGAGGAACGTGCCGTCAAGATTTCGGGCGGATAGGGTATGGCCTGGCCGTATTAGCTAGTGTTTCACCAGCGCTGGAATGGTGTCCGAGGAGGAGGTGGCCGTAATAGAAGAGGAGTTCCCTCAAGACCCACCAAGTTTTGTGCAACCATGCCACCCCGATTCCCAAGTGGGGAACTGGCGCGTGATAAGCCAGTCAGAAATCTATACCGCTGATTCAATGTAATTAGAGCCTATAGATTTCCTTTCTCTTTTGTTTTGTGAAACCTACCTTATTGAATAAACAAAGAGATCTTGTTTCATCTGTTCTTGCAGTACCACCCTTTCTCATATCATTTTGCATGCTTTTTGTTTCTTTTGTCTTGTTTGGTATAGATATGAGGGTCGATTCTTTGAGGAACCTAACAACGAGGGTTTGACAATCAATTTCGATCGTGATATAAGCCAAACGGTAAACGAGGAAGAGGAAGAGGACGTTCTGTCACCAGAGTTGGAGAGGTTGGTCGCTCAGGAAGAACGTGAAATGAAGCCTCACCAAGAAGAAACCGAATTGGTAAACTTGGGGACCACGGAGGAAAAGAAAGAAGTAAAGGTAGGAACCGGTATGATCGTGCCTATCCGCCAAGGCTTGATAACCCTTCTTGAAGAGTATCAAGATGTCTTTGCGTGGTCATATCAAGACATGCCCGGTCTCGATTCCGACATTGTGCAGCATAAGTTGCCTTTGAATCCTGGGTCTTCTCCGGTTAAGCAAAAGTTACGAAGAATGAAACCCGAGATGTCTTTAAAAATTAAAGAAAAAGTAAGGAAGCAGTTTGATGCAGGTTTCGTAGCTGTGGCACGGTACCCGGAATGGGTGGCCAACATTGTCCCAGTCCCAAAAAAGGACGGCAAGGTTCGAATGTGTGTAGACTACCGGGACTTGAACCGGGCCAGTCCAAAGGACAATTTTCCCCTGCCACACATTGACATATTGGTAGATAATACGGCCAAATTCGCCCTTTTCTCATTTATGGATGGTTTCTCGGGATATAATCAAATAAAGATGGCACCCGAAGATGTAGAGAAGACCACTTTCGTCACTCTCTGGGGGACTTTCTGCTATAAAGTGATGGCCTTCGGATTGAAAAATGCTGGGGTAACCTATCAACGCGCCATGGTGGCGTTGTTCCATGACATGATGCATAAGGAAATAGAGGTCTACGTAGATGACATGATTGCCAAGTCTCGGACTGAGGACGAACACCTTGTTAATCTGCGTAAGCTGTTTGGAAGGTTGCGGAAATACCAATTAAAACTGAACCCAACCAAATGCACTTTTGGGGTGAAGTCGGGGAAGCTGCTAGGATTTATCGTAAGTCAGAAAGGGATAGAGATAGATCCCAAGAAAGTGAAGGCCATCATTGAAATGCCGGAACCACGCACAGAGAAGCAGGTTCGGGGATTTTTGGGCAGGTTGAATTATATCGCGAGATTTATCTCGCAACTCACCCATACCTGTGAACCCATTTTTAAGCTGTTACGTAAGAACCAAGCGGTCCTATGGAACAATGACTGCCAAGAGGCCTTCAAGAAGATCAAACAGAGTCTCGCGAATCCCCAGTGCTCATGCCACCTGTAACAGGAAGACCTCTTTTCCTGTACATGACCGTGTTGGACGAGTCTATGGGGTGCGTGTTGGGTCAGCATGATGATTCTGGGAAAAAGGAGCAAGCCATTTACTATCTGAGCAAGAAGTTTACCACATGTGAGATGAATTACTCAATGCTGGAAAGGACATGTTGTGCTCTGGTATGGGCATCACATCGGCTCAGGCAGTACATGCTCAGCCATACCACGTGGCTTATTTCCAAAATGGATCCCGTAAAATACATCTTTGAAAAACCGGCCCTCACGGGACGAATCGCCAGGTGGCAGGTACTATTGTCTAAATTCGATGTTGTTTACGTCACCCAAAAGGCGGTAAAGGGAAGTGCCTTAGCGGATTATTTGGCCCAGCAACCCCTCCAGGATTATCGGCCGATGCACCCCGAGTTCCCAGATGAAGATATCATGGCCCTGTTTGAAGAGAAGCGGACGCATGAGGACCTAGACAAATGGATTGTTTGCTTCAATGGGGCATCAAATGCTTTGGGCCACGGAGTAGGGGCAGTCCTTGTATCCCCGGATGATCAGTGTATTCCTTTCACGGCTAGGCTAGGTTTTGATTGTACCAACAATATGGCCGAGTACGAAGCGTGCGCCCTTGGGGTTCAGGCGGCCATTTATTTTGATGTAAAACTACTCAAGGTGTATGGAGACTCAGCTTTGGTGATACGCCAGTTGAAAGGAGAATGGGAAACTAGGGATTCAAAGTTGATACCCTATCAAACTCACATCTTGAGGTTAGCCAAGTACTTTGATGACATTTCCTTCCACCACATACCTCGGGAAGAGAATCAGATGGCTGACGCACTAGCCACCCTGGCATCCATGTTTCAACTTGCCCCACACGGGGATCTGCCATACATCGAATTCAAATCTCAAGGCAGGCCGGCATATTGTTATGCAATAGAGGAAGACCGGGATGGGAAACCGTGGTATTTCGACATCAAGCAGTATGTCGAGAACAAAGAATACCCACTAGGGATTTCTGACAATGACAAAAGGACGTTGAGGAGATTGGCTACTGGTTTGTTTGTAAGTGGTACCATCCTGTACAAACGAAACCACGACATGACCCTCCTACGATGCGTAGATGCCATGGAGGCGAACCTCATGATTAAGGAGATCCACGAGGGTTCCTTTGGGACACATGCCAATGGGCATGCTATGGCCAGAAAAATCCTTAGGGCCGGTTATTATTGGCTCACCATGGAAAGTGATTGCTGCGCTCATGTAAGGAAGTGTCATAAATGTTAGGCATACGCAGACAACGTCAATGTTCCACCACATCCTCTGAATGTTATGTCCGCCCCTTGGCCCTTTTCCATGTGGGGAATAGATGTCATTGGGGCCATCGAACCCAAAGCGTCGAATGGTCACCGCTTCATTCTTGTGGCGATAGATTACTTCACCAAATGGGTCGAAGCGGCTTCTTATACTAATGTCACAAGGAATGTGGTAGTTAGATTCATAAAGAAGGAGTTGATTTGTCGATACGGACTCCCCAGGAAGATCATTACTGACAATGGCACCAATCTGAACAATAAGATGATGCAGGAGATGTGCGAAGACTTCAAGATCCAGCATCATAACTCTACCCCTTATCGGCCAAAGATGAATGGGGATGTAGAGGCTGCGAATAAGAATATTAAGAAGATTTTTCAAAAGATGACGGTGTCATACAAGGATTGGCATGAGATGTTGCCTTTCGCCCTACACGGATATAGAACCTCGGTACGAACTTCTACTGGGGCAACGCCGTATTCTTTGGTTTATGGGATGGAGGCAGTACTCCCATTTGAGGTAGAAGTTCCTTCTCAGAGGATAATGGCGGAGTCGGGCCTAGAAGAGTCAGAATGGGCTCAAGCACGCTACGACCAACTTAACCTTATTGAAGGTAAGTGTTTGGCCGCCATGAGCCATGGGCGTTTGTATCAACGAAGGATAAAGAACGCGTTCGACAAGAAGGTACGCCCGCGCAAGTTCAACGAGGGGGACCTCGTGCTGAAGAAGATGTCCCACGCTGTTAAAGATAATCGAGGCAAGTGGGCCCCGAATTATGAAGGACCTTTCGTGGTGAAAAGAGCTTTTTCTGGGGGTGCTCTGATACTCACCCACATGGATGGCGAGGAATTGCCTTCGCCCGTAAACTCCGATGTAGTTAAACGATATTATGCTTGAAGTCTGGGGCAATCGAGAGGACCGTTGCACGTTTTTATTTCTGAGTTTTTCTCGTTCCTCTTGGTCTCCTCTAGGGATTCCCATTCACTGTATTTGTCTCGTTTCTTTGAAAAGAAAAGATGGGCGGGGTTTTAGTCCTCCCTTTGGTGTTTCAAACTTTGTGCTTTAGATTTGTTATAACTTGGGCCCTCTTCGCTCGGTGTATGGGGGTGCCCCAAATGCTTATTTAAAATTGAATATAACCAGCCTTCACTAAAATAAAATCATCGCATTAGAAACATTCATACATGCACATGCATATCTTGTGCTAGCAAGGAGCAGAATCGTCTCAGGCCACGGTCAGAAGTCAAGACAAATCAATGGTAGAAATCAACCAAGGTAAGACGATGACCGTTCATATCCTAACTATTTTGCTACCAAAAACTCCCCCCCCCCCATTCAAAGATAGAGAACACAAAGGCTTGCGGTTTCTTGCTCCCCTAAGCCTTTTGATTGCATTTTGCTTTCGTTTTTGGTATTTCAATTCACTCCAACAAGTAAGTATTCCATCCTTGATGTTTTTGCTTTCCATTGATGTGCTTTCTTCATCCTTTGGTGCCTTAAATTGTGAGAACATGCTTATATTTGTAAGGCAGTTTTGTTTTGCTTTGGTGCTTGTTTTCTTGAATTGAGGATTTGAATGAAAAGGCCTTAGGCCTAGGTTGTATTCTGAAGCAATGGGGCATGCCACATTGCTCCCATTCTCTTGCAATTTATGTCTAAACGTGCGCCCACCAAGTGCTCGATGAAATGCCCCAATGATATATAAATATGATTTTGCAGAATCGGGATAGTGGGGCTGTTTTATGTATGTAGAGACAGCATAGGAAAGTCAAAATAGATGCCCAAATGCAATCCCAAGCTTAGGAGCCTAAACTTGTAGCTTCAATGTAAGGAAACATGCTTATGGCTAGGAATCCAAAATTTGGTTTTAGGATTAGAAAAGCATGAAAATAGGGACTTGTTTGTAAGAATTTGGGCTGCCCCATGATTGGCACTTTGCACCTAAGTAACATGGGAGATGTTTTTCAAGGGTGTGTAGATATGTGTGAATATATGGCATAAAAATACCTTGCAAAGTGAATGAATAGTAAATAATGCATTTCAAAAAATGTATATTTGTGGATAGGTAGCGTAAAAATGCCTTTCAAAATATGTATATTTGTGGATAGGTAGCATAAGAAGCTTTTCAAAAAAATGTACCCATGCCGAAATGGCACAGGAATGCTTCCCAAATGAATATATGATGTGGAATTGCCCATCCAGTGTAGATAAATGGCATGAAAGTTCCTTTTCAAATGCAAGTGTGTGCGTGATGTGAGATTGGCTCTCCAATGTGCATATATGTATAAATAAATATGAATGAAACAACAAAAATTTGTATGTTAATAAAATACTTCAAATGTGTGTGGGTAGTTTGTGGTAGCAAAATAGTTAGGATATGAACATATGTAATTTTGGCACAATACCTTGAGCATGCATGTAAGTATTCTTTCCAAAAAATGTATATGTGTGGTAACTAGAATGTTTTGAATATCCTTGTATGTTGATATAATAATAGGATATTTTCTACACATACACATGTGCATAAATGGATTACATGAGTCTGTTCTCCATTAGAGGGATTAGCACGACCTTTTTTGCGTTAAGATAAGCGTTATCTCGTAAAACTAACTTCTCAATGTTTGTTCTCGCAGGAAATGACCCCGAGGAAACTTGCCTCAAAGAGATCTAGGAAGGATAAAGCGGCTGAAGGAACCAGTTCCACTCCCGAATATGACAGCCACCGCTTTAGGAGCGTTGAACACCAGCAGCGCTTCGAGGCCATCAAGGGATGGTCATTTCTCCGCGAGCGACGCGTCCAGCTCAGGGACGATGAGTATACCGATTTCCAGGAAGAAATAGGTCGCCGGCGGTGGGCATCACTGGTTACCCCCATGGCCAAGTTTGATCCAGACGTAGTCCTCGAATTTTATGCCAATGCTTGGCCAACAGAGGAGGGCGTGCGTGATATGAGGTCCTGGGTGAGGGGTCAGTGGATCCCGTTTGATGCAGATGCTATCGGCCAGCTCCTGGGATATCCTCTAGTGCTGGAGGAGGGCTAGGAGTGCGAGTATGGCCAAAGGAGGAACCGGTCCGATGGGTTCGATGAGGAGGCCATCGCCCAGTTGCTATGTATACCGGGGCAAGATTTTGCCCGGACTGCTGCCGGGAGACGGGTGCGGATCATGCGCACCAACATGACCACCCTGACTTAGATATGGATGACTTTGCTGCTCAGCAACATCCTGCCCACCGATCATAATTCTGACCTCCCCCTGCCGAAGTGTCAGCTGGTGTACGCCATCCTGACGCGGATGAGCATCCATGTGGCTCAGTTAATCGCTGATGCCATCTATATTTTTGCAGGTATGGCGCCTACCAGGCACCCTCTGGACCCAGATAAGTCCAACAGGGCCCTGGGATTTCCCGCCATGATCACAGGACTCTGCCAGTCGTTCGGCATCCCCGTCACACCTAGCAAGGTGATTCGGCCGCCCATCACCCGAGCTTTTATTGAGAAGTACTGCATGCAGAGACAGGTCCAGGGTGATGCCCCACAGGCCGCGGACGCGCCGCCACCTCATCAGGCTGGTCCAGCCGGATCATTTGACACGGAGCAGTATTTGCGGCATTTGGTTCGCCAGTAGGCGGCCAACCACCGGGCACATGTACAGACCCATGATTGTCTTTATCAGATGAGTCTCAGCCTGCAGAGCCAGGGCTTTACTTCTTTTCCGTGCCCTACTCCGGACCAGTTCAGGGCAGAGGTCGCATGGCCTGGAGATTGGCCTGAGGCCCAGGCAGGAGAGGCACCAGCAGGGGCACCAGCAGAGGCTCCTGACGAGGCAGATGAGGCCCGCGAGCACGAAGAGATGACCGATTTACTTGATTTCTTAGGAGGGAGCGGGGCCACATGATTGGGAGATCTCTTGATCCATATTTCTTTTTGTTTCCAGTTGTTTTTTCTGTTACATATCATCTTATTTTGTGTCTGACTAAGGGACTGACATTTGTTTCATGTTTTGACTTTTGTTTTGTACATACGTATCATTTGAGTTGTTACGTCGGTACTTGTTTCGTTGTTGTCAATAGTGTTTGTTGAAATTCCGGAACCGTGTAGAGTTTTTCATTTAGGAACGTCGTCCTAAAAAATAAAATAAAATGAACCAAAAATCCTAAAGAAAGAAGCGCTGTAAATAAAAGTCATGTTCATAAAGAAAAGAAAAAGGTTTTTATTTATACAGGTATGTAAAAGGAAAATGTGTACAGAAGATCTTTGTGTGTAAAGGATGCGCGGAAAGGAATCCTTGTGTGTGTGAGCAACGAGTGTATATGAAGAAACCTTTGTGTGAACCATAAGTGTGTGTTGGGAAAGATGAAAAAAATCTTTGAATGTAAGTAGGGTTTGTATATAGACCGTGTGACGTAAAAAGGAAGAATTCTAGTGCGTGTACAGAAACAGTTTGTCGTGTATAAAAATATAGATGTGCAAAGAAAGATTTTCCTCATAAAGGATCACAGGTGTATAGTTTTAGTGAACGTATATAAAAATAAAACAAAAAGTAAAGAGAAAGAAAGACCGCGAAGGTCGACATGTTATAGTTAAGAAGTATAAATCATTCGTAAAGAGCAAACGTATCTTCTGGAAACAAGGGACTGATGCTAAGAGTTTATTTTCCGGAATGAACCGAGATAAGGGTGGATGAATTCATTGAACTGATGAAAGAACATAACTTGGAAACGTTGGGTATGTCTGTGTAAATTCCCAACCGTAGTATCACAATGCCATAAAAGGGATGCTTGAGTTCCCACCTGGCTGTAGCCATGACTAATTTTGCACGTTATTTTCAAATCATCATTATCACGCGTGCCTTATGGAATAATGTGGAAGTTTGGCCTGAGACCGACACCTTGTCACCCAGATTTGGTTCGCCCTAGATATCAAGATTGAGTTCCCACGATAAAAGACCCCATTGAAACACAACCTCAGACCTTTTTGAACCTTGGTCTGTAAGAAAAGGAATCCTCATTCTTTCCACCGAAGCAAAGGACAGCGGAATCTCCTCAAGGGAAAGCGAATAGAATGCTAAAACCCAATTTCCCAAAGAAAGGGATGAGGGAAGGAGAAGTAAAAAAAAAAAAAGAGAGAAGGAAGAAATGGAAAGAAAGAAAAGAAAAAGATGAAAATAAAGAAAAGAACAAAAGAAAGAAAAGGAAGGATTCCCGATCAAAGATCGAAAGGAAGTGAAAAGGGAAAAGAAGCAATTCTCGATCAATGAAAGAAAGAGGATGGAAAGTCTCCAAAGCCAGATTGCCACTCAGAATCATTCTTGACTGGCAACATCCCGCCCCACATGAACAAAAAGGAAAAGACCGAAACACCCAGCTTCCTCTCCAAAAACGCTGACCTCGAGGAAATCCTATTGGTCCGTGATCGTACGTTTGATCTATGATTCGATAGGAAGTCGCGTGCAAAATAGAGTCATGGTGCAGTTATTGGTTTGGGAATAGGATAAGACACTTGCCTTGTGAGTTTTTATACACCATGAGTGATTTATTTTCAGCTTAGCCCAATGTTTCCCCTGCGTGTTCATTTAAAAGCTAGAAGTTGACGTCCTACCCTTCATTCTCGGTTGCAAGGAAGATTACCCTTGCCACAAGTATATTGTTTCTCTAAGATGTGGTGCTCTCGCGAATGATTTATTTTTCTTTGCAAAAAGCATGTTATCCTGTTAGGTGGAAAAACCCGGTGGACCGTTCGGTCCCGCCAACCCCTTTTTCGGAGCCACATGAATGTTATTGCTTAGGGCTGTTCATGTGTTCTCCCTTTTCGAGTTTGGAGCTGTGTTCCATGATTTCCTAAGAGAGGAGCCTCAAGGCAATCCTCCATTCTCATCCTTTTCCGGAGCCACATGAATGAATTGCGTTGTCATTCATGTGTCCTCCATTTTCGAGTTTGGAGCTGTGTTCCATGATTGCCTAAGAGAGGACCCTCAAGGCAATCCTCCATTCTCACCCTTTTCCGGAGCCACATGAATGTTATTGCTTAGGGCTGTTCATGTGTCCTCCATTTTCGAGTTTGGAGCTGTGTTCCATGATTGCCTAAGAGAGGACCCTCAAGGCAATCCTCCATTCTCATCCTTTTCCAGAGCCACATGAATGTTATTGCTTAGGGCTGTTCATGTGTTCTCCACTTTCGAGTGCGAAGCTTCTGGTGACTGGGAAGCACGTTATTCTGTTGTTTTCCAGATCGGTTCCTTCGCCAAGTATGTGTATATGTGTATATATGTATTATATTCGTTGTTCTGGTTGTTGTTTGTATTTTGTTTTGTGCAGAAGAAAAAAAGAAGAAGAAGTAGAGATGAGAGTCGTCATCACGGAAAGGGCAGGACGGACGAAATCAGTGTCCTATCTTTTCTTTCCTCTTATCTCCGATGAGAGGTAAGTAAAGAGGGGCAACTCTCATACCCTAATTTCGTCCGGGGATTATTTCTTGATGACATGCAATAAATGAAGTCCCGAGACGTCTCAGAAATCGAAAGGAAGCAGGCTTGCGTGATTCGTGAAATTCCGTAATGTGGCGGAAATCGAAAAAAAGTGTTTTTGCGCAATCCGTGAGTTTCCGTAACTTCTTCGAAAGCTAAAAAAGAGTAAATACATAATCCGTAAGGATTCGTAACCTTGCGGAAGGAAAATAAGTATCGTTATGAAATTTGTAAAGTTTTGTAACGTTACGGAAAAAGAATTACAAAAAAAATAGAAAGGGGGGTGCATTTAGTAAACAGGGAGGTGCAAATAGAAACCAGGCCCACTTGGGCCCTCCAGAAGATTCCTCCAGAAGGCTGTTGCTTCTGGAGGAAGCAACCTTGCTCGCCTGGGCGAGCTGGGCGGCAAGCTTCTCCCCTATTTTGCTATAAATAGGGGGAGAAGTGAAGAAGAAAAGGGTTCAGCCCCTTAGGCACTTCTCTCTCTCTCGAATTTGCTGAGGAAAATTATTTCCGTGAAGAAAATCCAAGCCAAGGCGCTTCCGTAACGTTTCCGTGAGTGATTACGTGAAGATTCTCGACCGTTCTTCAAGATTCATCGTTCGTTCTTTGTTTTCTTCAGTCTTCAACGGGTAAGTACTTCAAACCAAAGCTTTTCAATTCATTCTATGTACCCGTGGTGGTCCCCATTTTGTTTGATGTATTTTTATTCTTGTTTTCATACCTCTTTTTGACGTGCTTAAGCCCTTTATTTAAGTCATTTCTCGCCTAATCTAAAAATAAAATAAATTTCCACCGATCGTTTGAATTGTATCATCCGTTACTTTCGTTTGAAATGAATTCCGACCGTTCGGTCGTGCCGTAACCACGTTGGAAATCAAAAAAGAGGTAAAATAATAATATAATAATCAAAAAATGTCTTTTAGTAAAGTAAAAGCGAAAGTTTATTGAATCGACTAATAACTAAAGTGAAACTAAGGCTAAAATCAATTCGCCTAGTCAAGCTCGTCCACAAAAATAGGTTTTTGAAAGTTTATCATTTCAGTTTCTTACTAAGTAAAAAGGATCATTTTTAAGGTCCAGCGCCTTAAAATGATCACCCTTCAAGTAAAGAGAATCACTTGATCCATGCATAAGAAAGAACTATGTAAGTCTGATTTCCTCTCCAAAGGAGGGTACGTAGGAGCAAAAGCCCCGCTTTTGTCGACCTCAAAAAATAAAAAGAAATAAAAGTTAAGATAACACAATTCCATGATTCTAAAAAATAGGTTGTTGTCTTTCGAGATAAACGTAAGAGGTGCTAATACCTTCCTCAAGCGTAAATACAACTCCCGAACTTAGAATTTTTATTTTGACCAGTTTCCTTCGGTTTTGCCGACGTTTTCCATAAATAAACGTCGGTGGCGACTCCGTGCATCTTTCCTCCCTTGGAAAGCGCACCCGTGAGCCTCGCCCTCGCTCGCCCGCGAAGGGCACGTTGCGACAAATGTCATTGCCTAGCGCTGTTCATGTGTCCTCCATTATCAAGCGCGAAGCCTCTGGTGACTGGGAAATACGTTCTTCTGTTGTTTTCCGGATTGGTTCCTTCGCCAAATATGTGTATATGTGTATATTATATTCGTTGTTCTTGTTGTTGTTTGTATTTTGTTTTGTGCAGAAGAAAAAGAAGGAGTAGAGACGAGAGTCGTCATCACGGAAAGGGCAGGACGGACGAAATCAGTGTCCTACCTTTGCTTTCCTCTTATCTCTGATGAGAGGTAAGTAAAGAGGGGCAACTGTCATACCCTAATTTCGTTCGGGGATTATTACTTGATGACATGCAACCTTTGGTTAGCCGCTTTGAGATACTTGGCGTCCTTTGTTACACAATAAATGAAGTCCCGAGACGTGTCAGAAATCAAAAGGAAGCAGGCTTGCGCGATCCGTGAAATTCCGTAATGTGGCGGAAATCGAAAAGAGGTGTTTTTGCGCAATTCATGAGTTTCCGTAACTTCTTCGAAAGCTAAAAAAGAGTAAATACATATGCCGTAAGGATTCGTAACCTTGCGGAAGGAAAATAAGTATCCTTATGAAATTCGTAAAGTTTTGTAACGTTACGGAAAAAGAATTACCAAAAAAATAGAAGGGGGTGCTTTTAGTAAAAAGGGGGGTACAAATAGAAATCTAGCCCACTTGGGCCTTCCAGATCCTTCCTCCAGAAGGCTGTTGCTTCTGGAGGAAGCAACCTTGCTTGCTTGGGCGAGCTGAGCTCGCCTGGGCGAGTTGGGTGGACAGCTCCTCCACTATTTTGCTATAAATAGGGGGAGGAGTGAAGAAGAAAAGGGTTCAGCCTTCTTGGCACTTCTCTTTCTCTCGAAATTACTGAGGAAAATTATTTCCGTGAAGAAAATCCAAGCCGAGGCGCTTCCGTAACGTTTCCGTGAGTAATTACGCGAAGATTCTCGACCGTTCTTCAACATTCATCGTTCGTTCTTCGTTTTCTTCAGTCTTCAACGGGTAAGTACCTCAAACCAAGCTTTTCAATTCATTCTATGTACCCGTGATGGTCCACATTTTGTTTCATGTATCTTTATTCTCGTTTTCATTTGCTTTTTATACCCCCTTTTGACGTGCTTAAGCCATTTATTTAAGTCATTTCTCGCCTAATCTAAAAATAAAATAAATTTCCACCGATCGTTTGAATTGTATCATCCGTTAATTTCAGTTAAAATGAATTCCGACCGTTCGGTCGTGCCGTAACCACGTTGGAAATAAAAAAAGAGGTAAAATAATAATATAATAATCAAAAAATATCTTTTAGTAAAATAAAGCATAAAAATCAATCGGACGTTTTCTCTTTGGGATTTCTCATTCTTAATTGAATTGACTAATAACTAAAGTGAAACTAAGGCTAAAATCAACTCGCCTATTCAAGCTCGTCCACAAAAATAGGTTTTTGAAAGTTATGATTTTAGTTTCTTACTAAGTAAAATGGATCAAAGTCGAACGCCTTAAAATGATCACCTTTCAAGTAAAAAGAATCACTTGATTCACCCTTAAGGAAAAACTACGTAAGTTTGATTTCCTCTTCGATGGAGGGTACGTAGGAGCAAAAGCCCCGCTTTTGTCGACCTCAAAAATAAAAAAGAAATAAAAGGTAAGATAACACAATTTCACAATTCTAAAAAATAGGCTGTTATCCTTTGAGACAAACGTGAGAGGTGCTAATACCTTCCTCAAACGTAAATACAACTCCCGAACTTAGAATTTTCTTTTTGACCGGTTTCCTTCGGTTTTCCCGATGTTTTGCACAAATAAATGTTGGTGGCGACTCCACGCACCTTTCCTCCTTTGGAAAGCGCACCCGTGAGCCTCGCCTTCGCTCGGCCGCAAAAGGGCACGTTGCGACAGATCTTATATAGGTGTTAATCGTGAAAATTGAAAAAGATGACAGTACTCAACAAACCAAGACGAGGTGAATTGGTTTCCAAAACAAAACAAACTTTTAAAACCAGAGTTACAAAAACTTCTTTTGTACAGATTGTATCACAAAACTTTTCATAAACCGAACTCAATCAATACTTAATCAATCCACCCTTTACACATGATCCTTCATTGAAGTTCTTTCTTTCACAAAGATATATTCTTGAACCTTTAGAAAATTGATGAAGACTAGAATAAGACCTAAAGATCAGATCAATAGAAGAAGTACACAACCCTTTTATACTGGTTCACTCTCTATCACTAGAGAAGCTAATCTAATTATCTAATCCAAAACCCGAATTATATTTCCACTACGCATATAGAATCCTTACAAGTAATCGCAAGCAAACTACAATTCCCAACCCAGAAAAAGAGACTTAGGCACCCAACACTAGGGTCCTTTGTGAATTAGAGCCTAAGAGAAACCTACCCTTAACCAAACTAGAAACACCTATTCTAGCATGCCTTCAGAGATTCATGCACAAACAAAAAAGATGTGTGAAACCATACACAAAAAACCAAGAGTAAAGATAGACACAACCTGATCAATATTTTCCGCAAAACCTTGCTTGAATGAAGAGGTGTTCTTCTTGAACTAAAGAAAGTGACACAACTCACTTATCACAAAAGATCTTCACAATCAATAGATTTGAAGGCGTGAGTTACTTTTCTACGCATTGATCTTCACAATCAATAGATTTGAAGGTGTGAGTTACTTTTCTAAGCACTTCTCTTCTCTTCTTTCTTTAACTAATAACAACACGTGAACTTAGCTCATTTAGAAGCTTATTTCGTTGTTTTTCACAACTTAGAAAAACTTGTTATAAGAGTGAACACAAGGTGGTTATTTATAACCATCTTTAATCGATTAAATCTATAAGGTAATCGATTAGATTATCTTTTTAATCGATTAAAGTGTTCTTCCCAAAACCTAGAAATAGCTCAAGAACAATGTAATTGATTAGATACTCAAAGTAATCAATTAAAGTGTTCTTGTTCACTTCTAAAACACTTATGGAAAGAGAAGTAATCTATTATATCACATGATAATCGATTAAAGCAGAGACTCCTGAATAAATTAGTCATTGTCTCAAAAACAACTGTGTAATCAATTACGAGAAGGCTGCAATTAATTAAACCGATACGAGACATAACTTTGCAAGCTTAAGACAACTTGAGTAATCAGTTACGATAAGGCTGTAATCGATTAAAACAAAGACTTTTGCCTTTTGAAGAAACTTTCTAACTTAGAAACTATCTTCTCACTTACTCATGATGATGCATGATGCACAAGAGATATGATATGAACTAAGATGAAACATTCAATATAACAACCAATACAAATGTCACTCAAAGGAGTTGGGCATGTAAAAGACAAAACATCTTCAAGCTTTCTTCCAAGCTTCAAACTTTAGTCTTCATGTAGCTCATGTTGCTCCCCCTATCTCTAACAAAAATTGCACTTACTCCTAGAAAGGAACATGTTTTTATAACAAATTAAGTAATTTTCACTAGATGATTTTATTAACAAATAAATGTTTAAAGATGAGACATAGAATCCATTCTCGATTGTAAGTTCTTTTTAATCTAACAAATAAGTTCATAATTTTCAACTTATCAGAGAATTGTCTAATACTTAATATATATAATAATAGTAATTTCGATAAAGATATTCATAGATAATTATAGTAGTATCGTATAACCGTTTGTAATATACTTTGTAAGTAGATTTTATGATAGTGTTTTCGATTAAAAAGTAAATTTCAACAATTGTTATACTTTGATGTTAATTTCAATAGTAATAAGAAATAGAGATTGAAAAAGTAAAAGTTTCAAGAACAAATGGAGATTAGAAAAAGTAAAGGGTTTAGAAAGATGCAATAAAGTAAAGAGATATGAATTTATAAAAGGTGGAAGTGATACAGACACGATGACCTTCTGAACCAGTAGCCAATTTTGATGTGAGAAGTTGTCGATGTTTGAGGAGTTAAGTGATATGATTCAATCCACCGAAAATTGGTAGTGAGAGGTCTTATTTATAGACTTCTAATTCTAATGGTTGAATTCTATGATTTTGACACGTGTACAACAATATTCCTAAATACACATATTTAATGTTATTTGATATCTTTGTGTAACTTTTTTGTAACCACTTCAACTGATATTTTGAAATTCGAAATAACCTTGCTTTTGAGCGCTTTTAAGTTTCACACATGCTTTGATAAAGTTGTCGAAACATGAATCTCTATTGAAATGAATTACTTATACGGTGCATTCAACTTCTCGAATCTTGTTTCATATATTAATCACTTTCAAAGGTACTCTTCTATCTTTCTCGAAACAAGTTCATCGAAACCATATATAAGTTCCATAACTTGGACAAATTTTACATAACAGAGATAGCATATGCCCCCTAAAAATAGTGTGTTCAAGTATTACTTTTTGAGAACATAGTATTTTTGTAGCAAATATTTCAATGTTACTATAATATATTACCTAATTAAAGTGTTGCACATCATTAAATGTCCTGGAGAACAAATTGCACTTTAAATTTCTACGTGGTGGGAATGTTTATTTTAGCTATTGTTGGTTTGTATGTTTTTAAATACTTTCCATTTATCAAATCGATATAATTGTCTACATTTACTTCTCGAACCGCAT
Source organism: Glycine max (assembly GCF_000004515.6). Lineage (NCBI taxonomy): Eukaryota > Viridiplantae > Streptophyta > Magnoliopsida > Fabales > Fabaceae > Glycine > Glycine max. Next base: position 33,902,292 of record NC_038254.2, read on the forward strand.
AAGCTTTTGCCGAAAAAATCTTTTCGATAACATATGGTCCATCCCAATTATGTGACCATTTACCAAGAACTTTGGATTTCGTATCCATTGGTAATAAAACTTTCTATACTAAGTCTTAAATTCGAAAAGATTTTTTCCTGACCTTTTAATTGTAATGTTTAGAAACTTTTTCGTTTTGACGAATAATATTTTCTAGAGTAATTAAACATTCTTCGTCCAACGTATTCAACTTGTCATACATCATATCCCAATAATCTTGGACAGAGATTTCATTATGTCTTTGAATTCAAATCAAATTCAAATTTATTTTGATAGGCAAAATTGCTTCATGCCCATAAACCAATTTAAAAGGAGTAACATTAGTGGCCCCTTTTAGTGAATTTCAATAAGCCTAAAGAACTTGATCTAAACTTTCATGCCAACTCTTGTGTTTTTGGCCAACGTGTTTCTTAATTAAGCTTATCAAAATCTTATTTATGGCTTCAACTTGGCCATTTGCTTGTGCATAATAAGGAGTATAAGTTAATAACTTAATATTTCAAGAATTGGCTTATTGAACTACTTTTCTACCATTAAAAATGGTGTCTTGATCTATTGTAAGTGTTTCAGAGATATCAAATCGAAAAATAATATTTTGTTCTATGAAATTTGTTATGTCCCTTGATCAACATTTCTCAAAGGAGTTGCTTCTACCCACTTGGTAAAATAATCCATTACAACCAAGATATACCTATGTCCTTTTGAGGAAGGTGGATGAATTTGACCTATCAAATCTAAAGTCCATCCTCGAAAAGACCAAGGTTTTGTTATTGAATGTAACTCACTTGCTATAACTTGTTGTATAAGACCATGTTTCTCGCATTCTTCACATGATTTGGCATAGTTTATGCAATACTTCAAAACAGTTGGCCAATAATAGCCTTGTCGAAATAACATCCACTTCATCTTTTCACCAGCTTGGTGAGAACCACAAATTCCTTCATGAGTTTTAGCTAAAGCTATATGAGCTTTTGATTCTCTCAAACATTATAATAGGACTCCATCTATACCGTTTTTATACAACTCATCTTCAATAATAACATAATTTGCAAGTTATACGTTATATTTCGATCCATAGATAAATTAGAATTTTAAAGATAATCGACTAAAGGCTTTCTCCAGTCACGAGTTGTCAACACATCTATATTCAAAATTTCTACTTCTTCCTGTAATTTTTCTTTGATAGTTATCAAAGTTTCTAAATTTTGTTTACTCAATTTATAACCAAATGCAATTTAAGCCAAATCATTAGCTTCTTTATTTTGCTCTCAAAACACATGTTTAAATTCAACTTCATCAAATCTACTAAACAGCTTGGATGCATATGAAAAGTATTTCCACAAATTACTTTTGATGCACTTAAATTTATGAGTCAATTGATTGATGACTAATTCAGAATCTCCTCTAATCAATATGTGTCTTGCACTTAGATTCAATAATGTTTCTAAATCCACTTTTAAAGCCTCATATTCTGCTTCATTATTAGAATATAAAGGTTTGATTTCGAAAAGGATCCTCACAGGTGTATTATTTGGAGAAATTAAAACTACACCAATTCCAGAACCACCTACATCTTTTGAACCATCAAAATACAATATGCATGGTTTAATTCCTATAAAACATTCCAATATTTCTATGTTTGAATGATCAGCCAAAAAATCTACTACAATTTGGCCTTTAATAGCTTTCAATGGTACAAAGATAAGTGAGAATTTTGTTAATGCAAGGATCCATTTTCCTATTCTACTATGCAAAATAGACTTGGACAACATAAACCTGATAACATTATTATGAGACAATACTTGAACATTGAAAGACTTCATATAATATTTGAGTTTAGTACAAGAGTAATATAAGCATAAACACATTGTTTCTATAGTGCTATATCTAATTTCAACATCGTTGAGAACTCGACTAAGATAACAAATAGCACATTTTATGCCATTATCATCTTCTTGCACCAACATACTTATAATAGTTGAATCGGATGCTGAAATATACAATTTCAAATCTCTTCCTTTCACAGAAAGTACTAGAACTAGTGGATTAGCAAGATATCTCTTGATGTCATCAAAGGTTTCTTGGTGTTCCTTTTCCCATCGAAATTCAACTTCATCTCTTAATCTCAGTAAAGGTGAAAACACTTTAGTTTTTCTCGATAGATTAGAAATGAATCTTTTGAGAAAATTCACTTTACCTAATAATGACTGATGCTATTTCTTACTCTTTGGAGGGTAAGTCTCCAAAATGGCTTTCGCCTTATTTTTACCTACTTCAATTCCCTTTTGATGGATAACAAAACCCAATAATTCACCTATAAAGACACCAAAAAGCACATTTCAATGGATTCATTTTCAATCCATGCTTTCTCATTATTTCAAATGATAATCCTAAATGTTCTAGATCATTCTCTTTTGATTTAGATTTCACTAGCACATCATCTATATATACTTGCATAATTTTTTCAATCAAATCATGAAAAATAAGGTTCATTGCTCTTTGATATGTTGCACCAACATTTTTTAAACCTAATGCATTAATATCCATTCATATGTTCCTAATGCCCCCAGGCATTGAAAAGTAGCTTTAGATATATCCTTTTCAGCAATATATATTTGATTATATCCTAAATAACCATCTAATAAACTTAAAATCCCATTGCATATTGTTGAATCAACTAACATGTCAACAACTAGAATAGGATATTCATCTTAGGCATTGTTGCATTTAAGTCTGTAAAATCTATACACACACGCATTTTCTCATTCTTTTTTATTATAGGAACTATGTTAAAATTCTTGTCAACATACCTTGTATTTTGAATGAAATTGGCCTTTAGAAGCCTTTCTATCTCTGCTTTGACTACCTCCATGACATTGGGAGCAGATTTTCTTAGTGCCTATTTCACTGGTTTTTTCCCTTCATAGATAAGCAATCTGTGTTCCACCAATTCTCTACCAAGTCCTAGCATATCTTTATAATCCCATGCAAAACAATCCTTGAACTCATGTAACAAGGAAATTATGTTTTCTTGAAGTCTAACATCTAGCAGTTTACTAACATATGTAGGCTTTCGATTTTCTTCAATCTCCGGGTTAATTTCTTACTAACATATGTAGTCTAACATCTGTGTGCCTATTTCACTGGTCTTTTAATCCCGAGAGCAATAATTTCTCGAAGCCTAAAGGTGAATTTTCATAGATACAGTCTAATTTTAATTCCTCACCATTTCTCTCGAAAACATCTTTTGATTTTTCTTTACCGTCCAATATTTTCTTTTTTTCTTTGATGGCATTAGTATCCATATTTTCCTTCTTTTATTCAATGGTATCAATATCCATCTTTTTCTTCTTTTCTTTGATGGAATCAATATCCATCTTTTCCTTGATTTCAATAGTAGTAGTAGCTGCTTCTTTGACTTCGACGATTGTAGTATCTGCTTGTTTCTTGTTATCAGCTATGTAAGTCGATAATCAAGCCATAAAGCTCAAATATGCTTTTGAGGAAGTCATAACTGCTTAACCTTGGTCATTTTTCCGACGGCGTTGTTGACTAAAAGGAAACCTCAAGTTGCATCCCAACAAAAGAACTTATCTTTTCATCACCAGACTTATTGTTCACATAAAATGAATCTTTGACTTCAAATGGAGCAGTTCTTGCCATTGCTTGGTCACTTTCATCTGCAAAGGCAACATAGATTCCATAGGATGTCTAATAAGCTTCCACCATTTCAAGTTTTCCATCTCCATTCCAAAAGGCAAGCTTCTGATGAACTGTTGATGGAACTACTCCTACTCCATGTATCTACTCTATTTCCCAGTAACGTGTTGAAGTTAGCTTGTGAGGAAATCACTTGAAACATTGTGGGTCTTCTCCTACTACCCATTGAAACATCTAAACTAATTACCCCTTCAGAATTCAGAATTTGAGAACTTCCCATAAAAATCTGACACCACTATGTTATAAGGTATCAAATCTTCTACATTTCTACCAAACCTCTGTAACATAGATCTTGGTAAGATGTTGAATGCAGCCCCTCCATCCACCAAAATCTTATTAATGATTTGGTCTTCTACCATAGTTGCAAGTCAAGTGGCTTCATGTGACACATCTTGTCATTAGTAGGAGGATCGAAGACCACAATATTCCAATGAGGAGTAAAACAAGAAACACGAGAAACCCAAATGACCTTTGGGTTTAGAGAAGGATCATCAAAATAATCTTCTCTACCATAATTGCTCACTATGTTCCTATTTTGATAATCTTCAGCATACACTGTGATTAATATTGAAAATACTCAACAAATGACCTCTAAGGAATCCTCAAAACTAGATTTGAAATTATCAGTTATCATGATGCAATCCTACCCCGCAAGGACATTGGATAGAAGACTCCAAAAAGATTGGGCCAGAGATGCAAGAGAAGACCCTAGGGTTCTCAAGAGCCTTAGGGTAGATTTTGGGCCCATGGGCTAAGTATGAGCCCGATTATCTTTGTACATATTAGATTAATGTTTCACTATTTTTGGGCCTTGTATTTAGGACTCCATAATATAGGTAAGGTACCCTAGAAATGTAAGATTTTTCAGCCCTTGTATTTTAGGGCACGTAGACTAGTTTTTGTATTAGGGGTAGTTTTGTAATTTCACATGCATTAAGTGAATATTTAATGTGTGTGGTTGGAAATAAATTAAATTGAATTGGGAGAAGCCCAATCCAAGTAAATTTTAGAGGGGGAGGTGAGCATTTGCTTGTTACACCCCATTGCCACATCATATAGTCACACTTTGTGCATGTCCTTCATGCTTTACATGCCTCACGATACCTAAGCACACTTAGTGGAGAATCTTGGACTTGATCTTGGATTAGTAGGCTGAACCGTAGCTAAAATTCACTAATCATAATTAGTGAAATTTTGGCTCCACAAATTCAATTTCAAATTCAAGTGAAATTTGAATAGAAATTCAAATTTCCCTCCAATTTTGTGTGACACTTAGGCTATATATAGAGGCCATGTGTGTGCATTTTTTCAACTTTGATAATTTGAATATTAACTTCAGATTTCAGAGCTCTTTTAGAGCACAAAATTTCATGCTCTTCTCGCCCTCTCCCTTGATTCATCTCCTTCTTCCTCCAAGCTCTTATCCATGGCCTCCTATGGTGGTGAGCTTCTTCTAGACTCATCTTCTCCTTGAAGTGGCATCTCCTCTCTCTCTTCCTTCTCCATTCCGCTGCCATTCATCTTCCAAGGAGCAAAGGAATCCATTGATGAAGAAGAACCTAGGCCTACAAGCTCTAATGGAGCTTACATCATGTGGTATCAGAGCATCTTCATCTAGGTGATGCTCTTTTGCTTCCTCTATCTTTTTGTTCGGTGAATTCTCTTTAATTACTTGTTCTTCATCTTATTCTCCATGTATATCCTCCATTGTCTTGTGGTTTGGTGCTGTTTAGAGTATATTAAAAAAATAAACCGATTAAATCTTAGATGTACACTTGTTCTTGCATTTATATGGTTCAAATTTTGTAGATCTACTCTTGAATCTTGTTTTTGTGTTGATTTTAGGTTCTATCATTTTTCATTCATAATATTCTTGTGCTGAACCTTAGATTTAAATGTTTTTCCAAAATATTGATTAGAAAAAAAAAACACAAAAATCTAAGTGTAAATCACTTAATCCATGTTGTCTTAGAGTCATGTTTAGTCATAGTAATTGTCACATTATGATCTAAGTTTGTGTTGAATTTTTATTTTGTTTATTGAATTGTAGATACATTTGTTCATGTATTCTTGTCATTCTTAGCATATCTTTTGAATTTTGAGTCTAATTCATGCATGTTATTTAGTTCATAACATGTTCTAAATCAAATCCTAGAAGTAGTCTTGTTGAACTCTTTTTTGTTTTCTAAGATTCCTACATGATGCCTACGATGAAGTTGAGTTGTGGTGCTGAGTTGTGGCTGGATTTGTGAATCAAATAAGTCTTAAGCTCTTTTGAATTGTGTTATTCAAGATAATTGAGCATAAGCAAACACAAATTGTAACTATCCAAGCCTTAAGAAACATAAACACTACTCTTTTTTTATAATTTTGGTTGAAATCGCTAGTGATG